>NW_007255566.1:192043-209203 GCF_000164805.1 Carlito syrichta
TGAGTGGATTGCCTGAACCTGCGGGTTCGAGACCCGCCTGGGCAGCGAGACCTCATCTCTACAATAAATCAGAAAATCATCCTGACTTGGTAGCGCATGCCTGTAATTCCGGCTACTTGGAAGGCTGAGGCGGAGGGATCGCCGGAGCCCAGCAGGCGAGGCTGTGGTGGCCGGGAGCGGCCACTGCACTCCAGTCCAGGCGACAGAGTGAGACTCCAACTCAAAAAAAAAAACAGGTATATATTTTAATTAACTATAAATTTAAATACACATTTAAATATAAACTTTAAAATATATATTATATATATTTTTTGTTGTTGTTTGTTTGTTTGGGTTTTTTTTTTTTTTTTTGAGTTGGAGTCTCATTCTGTCGCCCAGATTGGAGTGCAGTGTCATGCTCTCAGCCACCGCAGCCTTGACCTGCTTGGGCTCAGGCATTCTTCCGCCTCAGCCTTCCAAGTAACTGGAACCACAGGCACATGCCGCCACACCTGGCTAATTTTTTTATTTAGTGTAGAGATGAGATCTCACCAAGTAGCCCAGCTGGTCTCAAACCCCTGGACTCAGGCAATCCTTTCACCTTGGCCTCCCAAAGTGCTGGGTTTACAGGCTTGAGCCACTGCGCCCTGCCAATAAATATGCTGCTTTTACCCAGCTTATGTATTGAGTTTCTGTTGTCTTTTGAACATCAACAGTTTGATATTCCAAAGAATAAAAAGATTAAATATAATACACACTGAGAATACTTTAATCTTTCTTTGCAGACTCAGAAGGCCCTTTATAATTTTTTGCCTCAAGGCAATAATTAGAAATATTAATAATCACTGTATGTGCCCAACAGGTCACTTCCACCATGACAGTGCACCTGCCTATACCATGCTGAGTATTCAGCAGTTTTTGACCAAAAGTGGCATGACCCCCATATCCCAACCTCCCTATTCACCCAATCTTACCTTGAGGGATTTTTTGCTTTTCTGGGTGAAAAAAGCCCTCAAAGAGAAATTGGCAGAAACACTAAAAGGCATCAAAATTGATTAGTTCAAAAGCTGTTTTAAGCAGTAGAAAATGTCTGGGTAGGTGTATTGTATCAAACGGAGAATACTCTGAAAGGTGACTGAAGTTTAAACATGTAAGAATAACTATACAATTTTTTATAAAGTCCAGGGTTTGTTGGTCATAGATATATATAGGCTCAGGCGAGACACACACACACACACACACACATATACATTTTTCATACCTTTAATTACCTTAGTTTTCAGTAAAGTTATTTTTCTCAACAGATTAAGAGGGTAGAGAGGGAAACACAAATAAGGTGAAAAGACTCAAAACTGAACTGTTAGCGTCTGGACGCAGTGACTCATGCCTGTAATTCCAGCACTTTAGTAGGCAGAGGTGAGAGGATTGCCTGAGCCCACGAGTTCGAGACCAGTGGGCAATATGGCAAGACTTGGTCTATACAATAAATCAAAAAATTGGCCGGCATGGTGGCATGGGCCTGTAGTGCTAGTTACTTGGAAGGCTAAGGTAGAAGGTTTAGGTTTAGGCTGCAGTAACTGTGAGCCTGTCACCACACTCCAACCTTGGGTACAGAGTGAGACAAAACAGACAGACAAAAACCTGAACTGTTTGGGGACTGCCCTCTGTTTTATGGTTCCATTAGTCAAGAAATTCACATATGACACTGGACAGTAATATATATTTTTTTATTTGTTTGGTTTTGTTTTTCTAAAAAAAATCTAATGTGTATTTATTTGGTAGATAGTTTTTGTGACTTTTTTGGGTTGAGAATTTAAGTATCAGGATGTTACCTCAGATCCAGATCTTTGGTGAAAAGATTTGGCAAATGACAGGCTAGTATACCAGGTACGTGTTGTTTTGCTTAATGGTGAAGATAAAGGTTCACCCATCTTGAGTTACCTAAATTTCATTCTCCTTTACTTTCTTCTCTGCAAAATCTCATTGTAACATCATGCTTAAATTGTATTTGTCCCAAGACTGGTGTAATAGTTGAATTCTGGACTACCTTTTTGAAGTAGGTATTCATGATGAAGGTTGATAACTCACCCTTTGACAGACAGGGCATATGAGGTTGGAGAGGTATAAGAGCTGTTGCCAGGAACTCATCACATCTGTGCTGCCCTTTCCCTAAAGTCTTAGTGGGGCTATATTGTGTAAAAATTTAAGTTGTGTTACCTGGCTGAGACTTGGTTGATGTCCTCTGGTGGCAGCAGCTTATGGAATGATCCTGTATGTATCTGTCTATGCCCTTGAAATGAATTCTATTCATATTTTTTCCCCAAGACTATGTGTGTAGTTTTATCCTGATGTTTGTCTAAAATTGTGTAACCTGGGTGGTATGATCTGTGTCTTTTGGAGGAGGGCACTAAAGGTGACTTCAGGTGTGCTCTTGATGGAATGAACTTGAGTGCTTGATCCTGCCTGGAATTATCTTCCCAGTGTTCTCATAGCCTTGTAGATATCCTAGATTTATTGGGCCACTGTACCTTTTAGAACAATGTACATTATTTCCATTGCAGTTCTAATTTCTGAATATGCAAATAAGACTTTTCAGTGTACCCCTTTTAATGGGCTTGCTAAGAAAACATCTCAAGATTGTCAACTTTTGACCTATCCTGTTTTTCCTCATATAAACAATGAAATTAAAATATAGAGGCTAGCCGGGCTTGGTGGCTCAGCCTGTAATCCCGCGCTTTGGGAGGCTGAGGTGAGTGAATTGCCTGACCTTGAGGGTTCGAGACCTGCCCGGGAAACTTGGCGAGACCTCATCTCTACAATAAATCAAAAAAATTAGCCGGGCTATGGTAGCGCACGCCTGTAGTTCCAGCTACTTGGAATGCTGAGGCGGAAGGATCGCCGGAGCCCAGCAGGTCGAGGCTGCGGTGGCCGGGAGCGGCCACTGCACTCCAGTCTGGGCGACAGAGTGAGACTCCAACTCAAAAATATATATAGAGAGGGGCTGGGCATGCTGGTTCATACTTGTAATCCCAGCACTTTGGGAGACTGAGCTGGGAGGACTGCTTTAGGGCAGGAGTTTGAGAACAGCTGCTGCAACATAGCAAGAGCCTATTTCTACAAAAAGGAAGTGTAAAAATAAAAATAAAATATTTAGAGATCTCCCAGAATACTTTACCAGCCTTAGAATATTAGAGTACACAGATCGACACTTATTGTTATTTTGTCTTTAAAAGACCCAAGTTTGATTCCCAGTTCCACCACTTACTAGCCAGTTAAACTTTTTCTTTACCTCTGAGAAACAACTCCCACCTCATTCTCCTCTAATGCTTACTGTGTGATTTCTGGTTCAGTTTAAATTTGTAATAGATGCTGGGGACCTTCAAGTATTCTGTTTTTATTTTGTTGATACTATCTGATCTTTTTAAAAGTTATTGTTTGATTAGTAGCTTATAACATTCAGAGTAACTTTTAAAATTTTATGTGTGGTATTGGTGGGGTGTTACTACAACTGAAAAAATTACCCTGAGGGATAAAAAGAACAATGAAGAGAGTGTAGGAAATAAGCTAAATGCTTAAAATTGAATTCTGCCATTTTCATAAACTTGGAATAGTTTAAAACACAAGCAATCTCATTTGTTATTGTTTCAAAGGACAGCAGTGAACTATTGCCACTGTGGTGCTATTCCATATTTAAACCTAGGCTCTGTCTCATTAGGATTTGGATAAAAGCTCTTCATTTTGGTTTTTTGGTTTTAATCATTTTCTGTCATTCTGTACAGGGTTACTGGTTTTGATCTACTCGGAATAATCTGTTACACTTCTGCATAAATTTCTTTTTAATCCTAGTGACTGGTTTCTTTATCTCCTGGGGTTTAATAGATTAAATCACGTGTATGGAGTCTCTTTGATAGATTATTACAAATTTATGCCTTGATATGCACTTGCTTATAATTCACTTCATTTGTTTAAAAAGAGAATAATGTTATATTCTTAGTAAAACTGATGAAAATCAACTCTAGGCCAACAACTGGAATGAGTAGTGAACCCTAGAAGCACCCTTTAGGTTGTTAGAACCAAGAGATTCTTCAGTTTTATTTTTAGTAATGGTTGTACCTCTTGCTAGAATTAAAGGTTCCACATTCACTGCACCAGGTTGTTGGTTTAGATATTGACAGGTGGCACAATGGGACTAGTAGAACTAAAATTGCCTGGACTTCTTTTTAACCCTGTCAAATCACTAACCTGACATATGGCTAGAAGTGTGGCTATGGCTAAAATACATCTAATCTGTATTGACTAGAGTGCTTCTGGGACTGGGCTGTAGATTTTATATAACTTCAGTATCTTTTACAGTTGTCCCAATGGTATCAGACTTGTTTAAACTTCAGCTCTAATTTATAAACTGTATTTTTATATATGTCTTGCTCTCTAGTGGTTTAGTATTAGGATATTATTAATGCCATGTAATACCTCTTTCCCCCCCTAAACTTTCACTTGTTTATGAGGTGCTAATTAGAGGAGCAAGTACCTAAGATGAAAGTTTGTCTTAGTGTTACAGACTTTGTAACCAAACATTTAACCTTCAGTAGATAGAAAGAACCTATCGCTGATACTGTCCTCAAATCTCACTGCTCTGCTCCTCTTCTTCACTGCCAGTATTTTCTGTGCTGATTTGAATCTTTATTGTGGAATGGAGTATCGGGACTGCTTTTAAGTTCTGGAACTATACTTGGTAAATTCAGCAGGGAACAAGTTATTATTAGCTAAATTACTTGGTCACATTTTAGGTTTAGCTTATTTGACTTCCTTTGGATCTTTGTCGTGTTGTTCATTTGCATTTCTTTGAAACTCTTGTTCATTGGCTCCCTGACATCCTTCTTAATTTTCTGACTTTACTAGACTCCTTCACTCCCTTACAGTTTCTTAAATATAGTCCTGTGGTGCATAATGATAATTTTTGTCAATGATAAACCACACACATATAATGGTGATCCCATGAGATTATAAAGGATCTGAAAAATTCCTATTGTCTAGGGTCATTATGGCCCTTTACAACTTTGTAGTGCAATGCATTACTCACATGCTTGTTGTAATGCTGGGATAAACAAACCAGTTGTGCTGCCATTCCTGTAAAAGTATGTCATATAGTACTTAATAATGATACTAAATGACTGTGCTGCTGTTTTATGTATTTACTATATACTATGCAATAAGTCTTCACTTAATGTCACTCATAGGTTCTTAGAAACTACAACTTTAAGCATAATGACATATAACAAAACCAATTTTGCCATAGGCTAATTGATAAAACAAGAGTTAAGTTTCTTTTTTTTTGAGTTGGAGTCTCTGTTGCCCAGCCTGGAGCGCTGCAGCACACTCATGGCCACCACAGCCTTGACCTGCTGGGCTCAGGCGATCCTTCTCCATCAGCCTTCCAAGTAGCGGGAACTACAGGCGTGCACTACCACGTCCAGCTAATTTTTTTGATTTATTGTAGAGACGAAGTCTCGCCAAGTTGTCCAGGCTGGTCTAGAACCCCTGGGCTCAGGCAGTCCTCTTGCCTCAACCTCCCGGAGTGCTGGGATTACAGGCTTGAGCCACTGCGCCCAGCCCAGGAGTTGAGTTTCTACAGCATATTTCATATCACCAAACTTTCAAAGACCAAAACACTTCTAATATTAAATATTTAGATAAATGTGAGCTATACACACACTTTAGAAAAATTAATAAAAACAAATATAATTATTCCAGTTCAGAGTCAAGGATGGTGGAACCTAACTAACCCAGTGGCTTTGGACTCAAGGTGGGAATTGACCGTGGTTAGGACATCACCCCATTCCAGAGTGCACTCAGGCACACCCATACCCACTCAGACTGGAATCATTCAGACATGCCAGTTCACCTAAGGTGCACATTTCTGGGACGTGGGAGGAAACTGGAGTACCTGGAGAAAACCCATGAAGGCATAAGGAGAATGGACAAACTCCTCACAGACAATGGCCCCAGCCGTTAGTCAGTTTTTTTCCTTATCAACATTATAATGAAATGATGTTATTTGAAGACCTGCTGTACTTTTTATTATTTTTGAGTGTACTCCTACTTAAAAAAAAAAAGTTAACTGTAAAACAGCCTCAGGCTCTCAGGAAGTATTCCAGAAAGAGGCATTATTATCATAGGAGATGACAGCTTCATGCATGTTATTGCCCTTGAAGACCTTCTGTTAGGACCAGATGTGAAGGTGAGAGACAGTGATGCTGATGGATCTGATCTGTGTAAGCCTAGATTAATGTGTGTGTTTAGGTCTTAGTTTTTTTTTGGTTTTTTGTTTTTTTTTGAGTCGGAGTTTCACTCTGTCACCCAGACTGGAGTGCAGCAGCCGCTCCTGGCCACCGCAGCCTCGACCTGCTGGGCTCTGGCGATCCTTCCACCTCAGCCTTCCAAGTAGCTGGAACTACAGGCACACGCTACCACACCCGGTCATTTTTGATTTATTGTAGAGATGAGGTCTCGCCAAGTTGCCCAGGTGGGTCTCGAACCCGGCAATCCACTCACTTCAGCCTCCCAAAGGCACGGGATTACAGGCTGAGCCACTGAGCCCGGCTGGTCTTAGTTTTTTTACCAAAAAAGTTTAAAAACTAAAATAAATTTTAAAATAGAAAAAAGCTTATAGAAAAGGATATAAAGAAAGAATACTTTTACTAGCTGTATAATGTTTATTTTAAACTAAGTATTACAAAAGAGTCAAAAAGTTATAAATTAAAAAGTGTATAAAGTATGGGCATGTTGGTGCGTGCCAGTAGTTCCAGCTACTTGGAAGGCTGAGGCGGAAGGATCACCTGAACCCAGCAGGTCAAGGCTGTGGTGACTGGGAGCGTGCCGCTGCCCTCCAGCCTGGGTGACAGAGTGAGTCTCCAACTCAAAAAAAAAAAGTGCATAAAGTTATGGTAAGCTAACCTTAATTTATTATTGAAGAAAAATATTAAAAAAAATAAATTTAGTATGTAAGTGTACAGTGTTATAAAGTCTATAATAGTGTTGTACAGTAATAGGTCTTCACACATACTCAACCACCACTCATTCACTGACTCACCCAGAGCAACTTCCAGTTAGCAAGCTCCACTCATGGCAAGTGCTCTATATATGTGTACCATTTTTTTGTCTTTCATACTATATTTTTACCTTACCTTGTCTATGTTTAGATACGTTTAGGTGTACAGGGTGTTAACAGTCGCCTACAGTATTAAGTGTAGTAACATGCTGAACAAATTTATATACTAAGAGCGGTAAACTATACCATATAGCCTAGGTGTTTAGTAAGCTATACCATCTAGGTTTGTGTAAGTGCACTTTGTAATGTTTGCATTATGATAAAATCGCCAATGGGCCCATTTCTCAGAATGTGTCAATGTTGTGTAGGCTACACATGACTACTGGTATCTGTCAATTTCTGTCATTTGCATTCTATACTCCATTATTCTTCCCATTATACATATTCTTCCTAAATATCTTTCACTTGACTCCCTACTACTTGTTAATTTTCCAAACTCCTTCTTACCTCAGATTTCTCTTGAGCTTTTGACCTGTATATCCAGTTATCTCCCATATCATATAGCTTTGCTTAATATAGCAGCTTATAGCTGCTTCAAGTCAAAAGGTCTAATGTATTAATTATATTTCTACCAGAACTTAGCTTTTTTATACTCCTGTGTTTCCTGTCTAAGTAAATGCTATCCCTATCTACCAGAAATGTATGAGTCATCCATTTCTCCCTTTCTCCCACTTCTGCTCAGGGTACCAAAACAGTAATGCCTAGTGGTTAAAGTATGAATTTCTGAGTCAGACCTGGTTGCAAGAATTTGTATGTAGGGATTTTTAAAAGATCAATATAAATTCACTTTTTAAATATTTATGAAGAAATACGTAAAAATGGAACAACTCTAATTGAGTGAGGGAAAACAGAGTTCTACCTCTCCAGCTACTTAGCTAGTTTCTTCTTCATTTATTTGAGAAATATTGATTGGAATTATTATCTTATTTTACTTCTTGATAGTTTTGTGACCTCAGAAAAATTAATCTTATCAATATATGACTTTGGGGCAGTATACTTTGCTGCCTAATTTAACAGGATGGTTTTAGGATCAAGAGACAATGAATGTTGTGTTTCAAGTTAGATTTTAACAGTTTATAAGAAGTGTAAATATAAAGCACAACTATTTTGAGATGCTGTTTGCACATTTCTTTGTCTTTTTTTTTTTCTGAGTTGGAGTGTCACTCTGTTGTCCAGGCTGGAGTACAGTGGCACACCCCCAGCCACTACACCCTCAGCCTGCTGGGCTCATATGATCCTTCTGCCACAGCCGTCCAAGTATCTGGAACCACGGGCATGTGACACCATGCCCAGCTGATTTTTTTATTTATTATAGAGGCAAGGTCTGGCCAAGTTGCCCAGGCTGTTCTCAAACCCCTGGGCCCAGGCAATCTTCTTGCCTCTGCCTCCCAAGTGCCGAGATTATAGGCATGAGCCACCACGCCCAGCTGTTTGCACATTTTCAGGTGTCTATATCTATGCTATTAATCATGTTTGCCACACATCTTTGCCAAGTAAAGGTGATACAAAGACATTCGTAATTGCTGGTAAGAGTGTAAATTAATATACTCTGGGGAATAGTTTGACTATAACTACCAAAATGTCTTTAAAAATCTATGTATCAAGCTGGGCTTGATGGCTCAGCCTGTAATCCCGCGCCTTTGGGAGGCTGAGGTGAGTGGATTGCCTGAGCCCGTGGGTTTGAGACCTGCCTGGGCAGCGAGACCTCATCTCTAAAATAAATCAAAAAATCAGCTGGGCATGGTAGCACATGCCTGTAATTCCGGCTACTTGGAAGGCTGAGGCAGAAGTATTGCTGGAGCACAGCAGGTCGAGGCTGCGGTGGCCGGGAGCGGCCACTGCACTCCAGTCTGGGCGACAGAGTGAGACTCCAACTCAAAAAACAAACAAAAAAATCTATGTATCAGCCAGGCACAGTGGCTCAAGCTGTAATCCCAGCACTTTGGGAGGCGGAGGCGAGAGGATTGCCTGAGCTTAAGGGTTCGAGACCAGCCTGGGCAAGACCACATCTCTACAATAAATCAAAAAATTAGCTAGGCGTGGTAGCACACATCTGTAGTTCCAGCTACTTGGAAGGCTGAGGCAGAAGGATTACCTGAGCCCAGCAGGTCGAGGCCATGAGCCACTGCACTCCAATCTGGGCAACAGAGACTCCAACTAAAAAACAAACAAAAATAAATAAATAAAAAAATAAAAACCTGTGTATCATTTGACCAAAGTGCTGGGATTACAGGCATGAGCCACTGCACCCAACCTCTCATCAGTACAAAAATTAGCCAGGTGTAGTGGTGTGTACTCTGGAGGCAGAGGTGAAAGGATCATATGAGTCCAAGAGGTCAAGGCTGTGGTGAGCTATGATTTAGCTGCTGTACTTCAACCTGAGCCACAGAGTGAGATCCGAACTCAAAAATAAATTAATAAAATGTCCATTAAGATCATAGTTATTATAGTTAGTGCATGTGTTACACATACATATTATCTATTATATGAGCTTTAGTTTTGTAAGCTGTGTGCTATGTACTCAGGCAGAGTTTCTGGCATTGGGACCTGACCCTGAGATAGGAGTGTAAGCAAAGTAACAACATTAAATATTTACAAATATTATATATGATTTCTTGATATTTTCCTCTTTATTTGCTTGGTATTTGTTTTTTAGATGAAAAGAAGTAGAAAATAAAACTTAGAAATAGATATGTTTTATTTAGCCTCTTGTTTTCTTTATTATTTGGGGATACAGTAGTCCAGCTAAAGGAAATTAATTTTTTGTTGAAGGCTTGTAGTACACACAACACAAAATATTTGATGGAATATCATGAGGGGAGCCATTGCCTTCTTATTTTATATTGACTTGGAAGGTCTAAGTTGAATTATTTGGTGGAAGTTAAAAAGTAGATTTTAGCTCTGTATAAAGAAGGTATTTTGAAATGAATTGAGGTAGCTATTGGTAGAACAGGCCAGAAAGTACAGGCTGTGGTATGAGCAGCACATAGACTCAGAGTCATAATAGCATAAAGAATTTATGCTGGGCACGGTGGCCCAGGCCTATAATCCCAGCAATTGGGGAGGCTGAGGTGAGAGGATTGTCTGAGCCCACGGGTTCAAGCAGTCCTCAGCCTCCCAAAGTGCTGGGGTTACTGGCGCAAACTGCCATACCTGGGATCAAGCAGTCCTCAGCCTCCCAAAGTGCTGGGGTTACAGGCGCGAGCTGCCATACCTGGCAGATTATTTAAATTAACTAAAAATGTTTTAAAGGAAACCCAAGCAACCAATGTTTCTATCATAGTGGGACTAAAGGCTCAAAAAAAATTGAGAGAAAGCTGATTTTCCCTTCTCTGAAAGAATACAAGTTTTTTTTTTTGTTTTTTTTTGTTTTTGAGTTGGAGTCTCACTGTGTCACCCAGACTGGAGTGCAGTGGCCGCTCCTGGCCACCGCAGCCTCGACCTGCTGGGTTTGGCGATCCTTCTGCCTCAGCCTTCCAAGTAGCTGGAACTACAGGCGTGTACTACCACACCCGGCTAATTTTTGATTTTTATTGTAGAGATGAGGTTTTGCCAAGTTGCCCACCCAGGTCTCGAACCCGCGGGCTCAGGCAGTCCACTCACCTCAGCCTCCCAAAGGCTCGGGATTACAGGCTGAGCCACTGAGCCCGGCTAAAGAATACAAGTTGAACAAGTGCTACTAATCCAGAAATTTAAAATACTGGAGAATTTCAATATGATGCTCTAAGGAAATATTAACTGGAACATTTTGGATTTTCAGATTAGAGATGCTGAACCAGTAAGTTTAATGCAAATATTCTGAAAATTAAAATCTGAAGCACATCTATCTGGTCACAGGCATTTTGGATAAGAGATATTCAACCTGTATAGTGCAAGCATGAAAAGGCATCTGCTAATTCAGCTTTTCTAACTTCCGAGTTACAATTCTAAATGAATGTCTCATTCTGTGATAGTATACTAAGTTTATAACTTATGCTCCCTCCCACTCTAATTAAAGTTCTAATATAAAATTGCTTATAATTTTATGGAAACATTTCTCTGCAAAACTGAATTCCAGTTGTCAGTCCTCGAGTATATAACAAGTAGTGAGGGAAGGCTAAATGTAAACATTATCAAAATTGGTTATTATTGTCACAAAGCTATATACTGATATATAGAGTTGCCCACAGCTTGTGAGATAAGCAACTCATTAGAAACTTACAACTATTTTGTTTCTTGTCTAGTGGTTTTTTTTGCTTTTTTTTTTTTTTGAGTTGGAGTCTCACTCTGTTGCCCAGACTGAAGTGCAGTGGCACAGCCACCCCAGCATCAACCTGCTGGGCTATGGCCATCCTTCTGCCTCAGCCTTCTAAGTAGCTGGAACTACAGGCACATGCTACCACACCTGGCTAATTTTTTATTTATTGTAGAGTTATGGGCTCAGACAATCCATTTACCTTGGCCTCCCAAAGTGCTGGTATTAAAGACTAAGCCACCGAGCCCAGCCTTTTTTTTTTTTTTTTTAAAACAAAACTTATAGTTTAAAAAAAAAATCTTATAGCTGAAACCTTGAGTAATGTAATATTATAGATGTACTGTGATAAGGACTAAATGTTCTAGAGGCTTTGCAGGGGTGTCTGTATGATTTGGAAGGTAATGTCTTCAGACTTACGAGATTTTAAATAAAATGTTATTTTCTCAAAATAGAAATGGAAGATTTTTTTAGGAATCATTTGAATTTGTTATCTTGCAGAAATCGAGCTATAGCAGATTATCTTCGTTCAAATGGCTATGAAGAGGCATACTCAGTTTTTAAAAAGGAAGCTGAATTAGATATGGTATGTTTGACTTTGTACAATTACTCATAGTATAATAAATGGTGGATTTTATTCAAGTGTTAATAATTACCAGTCAGCTTTGTTGTTCACAAATCTTGTCATTTGTTTTGGTTTACTTGGTGTTGAACTTGATTTTCACCCCTTTCTTTGTATAATCAGATTTTTAGTAATGTTTGAGCTTAGAGATGCATGGCCTCTGGTTTAAACTATCATAGTTAAGCCATTTTTAAAAAGTTCTCATTTTTTTTTCCTTTAGAATGAAGAATTAGATAAGAAGTATGCTGGTCTTTTGGAGAAAAAATGGACATCTGTTATTAGATTACAAAAGAAGGTAACTAGATATTTTTTCTTTTAAATTAGTTGTATTTAGTATGTGATGTAAACTTTCTGAAAATATTAACGTAAATTATTCTGCATTAATTAATAATTATATCTCATCTTTATTTGCTTTTTCTTTATTTTATTTTAAAGATGTGGAGTACAGTTCTGGGTTAGATACACAAATGTTCATTATGCAGGTACCCTTATTGATCAGGCGTTCCCCCCTCCTCTCCTCCCTGCCCCCCACAGATTCCCACTACTACCAACCCTCCCACCCCTCACTGGCATTTTTGCTACTGCCAGTTCTTTTCTTAGAGTATTACAATAATTGTTCATGGTCCACTTATGAGTGAGAACACGTGATACTCAGTTCTTTGTTTCTGTGTATATCTCACCTTTAAAAGGCAAATAAAAATACATTTTCTATGCTTTCTGAAAACTTACCTAGACAGATAATTGCTGATACTTGATAATTCATTCATCCTGTAGTGCTGACTGGGTTGAATCTGCATGGTCCTGACTTTGAGGAGTTGCTACTGGAAAAACTGATTTATATACTTAGAAGGAAGGAGTGTTGGAGCCAGTGTGTTGCTGGTAAAAGAGCACTAAATTGTGTTCTTAGACAAGTCATTTTGTCTCTGAGTTTTCATCTGTAAAGTGAAGGCAACAAATAATATTCCAGTCCTGAAATATACTTCTGGGCACTATTAGAATAAATAAATAACACTGTTATGAGTTCATCCTTATAAAGTTCTTAGAAAAATGCTTAGTGCATAGTATATATTCAGTAAATACTAGTTTTTATTATTGTTAATATTAGCATATGTAATGTAAATTGGTTTGGAAATAGTTTACTAAGAGTAGCTGCCTTAGAAGGGACCAAGACTTGTTGTCTTGTAATTAGTAGTAGAAGACTCACCAGATGGATGTAAATTGAAATTTTCCTTTGCGTTGAGTAGTTAAGACAATTATACTGGTTTTTTGTGTGTTTTTTTTTTAGTAGGACTCTCACTCTGTTCCCCAGGGTAGAGTGCAGTGGCACGCTCACAGCCACCACAACCTTGACCTGCTGGGCTCAGGTGATTCTTCTGCCTCAGCTTTCCAAGTAGCTAGAGCCACAGATGTGCATGACCACACCCGGCTAATTTTTTGATTTATTGTAGAGACAAGGTCTCACCAAGTTGCCCAGGCTGGTCTTGAAACCCTGGACTCAGGCAATCCTCTCACCTCTACCTCCCAAAGTGCTGGGATTACAAGCATGAGCCACCTCGCCTGGCTTGGATATATATATATATATATATATTTTTTTAGTTTTGTTACACTACTTAGTTTTTTTTTTTTAATGACAAAAAATTTTGATTTTAGAGACATGGTCTGTGTCACCCAGCCTGGAATGCATCAGCATACAGCAGTCATAGCTCACAGCAGTCTCAAAATCCTGAACTCCAGTGATTCTCTCACTTCAGGCTCCCAGATAACTGGGACTAAAGTGTGTGCCATCATGCCCAGTAGATCTTTTTTATGTATATTTTTTTGAAAGATGAGGTCTTACTGTGTTGCCCAGGCTGGTCTTGAACTCCTGGCCTCAAGCAATCCTCCCACCTCAACCTCCCAAATCGTTGCAATTACAGTTGTGAGCCACTGTACCTGACGACACTACTTAGATTTGATGGTAATATAAACAAATTATTTTCATTTAAATCTGACAGATGTTCTGTAAATTACTGAAGTTTTTTTCAAGTATCTTGCATATATGTATGCAAAATAGAGGCAATTTTCAAAATGTCATATATGATATTTTAAAATCTAAATCTACCTATATATAACTGCATGTTCTTTCTCAAGGTCATGGAATTAGAATCCAAGCTAAATGAAGCAAAAGAAGAATTTACATCGGGTGGACCGCTTGGTCAGAAACGAGACCCAAAAGAATGGATTCCCCGTCCACCAGAAAAATATGCATTGAGTGGTCATAGGAGTCCAGTCACTCGAGTCATTTTCCATCCTGTTTTCAGTGTTATGGTCTCTGCTTCAGAGGATGCTACAATTAAGGTAGTTTTTTTGTTAAAAGCAGACTTATACTTAATTGAATGAAAGAAGTAAAAAGATCCTAAAAATGAGGACCTAAGCTGAGGGACAGGTAGAACTCTTTGAAATTAAGTGAATAGTTCTAAACCGTAGACAGAATTAGAATAAAATTTTATCATAACTCATTAGAGGCATGCTATGCTGCCTAGATAAGTTTGATATGGATTTGAGAAAATGCGGTGCTGCTAAGTTATTTTATGGCTGTAGGCCACCTTGTGCTTGAATAATTTTTGTTCTTATAGAATGAAAAGTTTTTGGCTTACTTTTAAGAAGAGGTGATACATGAAAATATTGGTTTACAAAAATAGTAATTTGTGGGGCGAATCTATTTTGCAAAATAATTCAGTAGAGGGGTTTTTTTTTTTGAGTTGGAATCTCATTCTGTCGCACAGGCTGGAGTGCAATGGCACGCTCACGGTCACCCCAGCGTCGACCTGCTGGGCTCCAGTGATCCTTCGACCTCAGCCTTCCAAGTAGCCAGAACTACAGGTGTACACTACCACACCCAGCTAATTTTTTATTTATTGTAGAGACTAGGTCTTGCCAAGTTGCCTGGGCTGGTCTCGAACCTACAGGCTCAGGCAATTCACTCACCTCGGCCTCCCAAAATGCTGGGATTACAGGCTGAGCCACCGAGCTTGGCCAAGGATTCATTTAAATTGAACTCTCCTAGCTGGGCATGGTGGCTCACCCTTGTAATTCCAGCACTTTGGGAGGCAGAGGCGACAGAATTGCCTGAGTCTAGGGGTTCAAGACCAGCCTGGACGACTTGGCGAGACTTCGTCTCTGTAATAAATAAAAATATTATCTGGACATGGTGGCATGTGCCTATGGTCCCAGCTACTTGGAAGGCTGAGACAAAAGGATTGCCTAAGCCCAGCAGGTTGAGGCTGCGGTGGTCATGAGCTTGATTCCTGGGCGGCAGAGTGAACTCCAACTCAAAAAAAATTGTACATTCATTGATGTGTCTAAAATTGGCTTTGGGCAGGGTTTGGTGGCTCAGCCTATAATCCCAGCACTTTGTAAGACCGAGGCGAGTGGATTGCCGGAGCCTACGGGTTCAAGACCAGCCCAGGCAACTTGGCGAGACCTCATTTCTACAATAAATAAAAAATTAGCTGGGTGTGGTTACGCACGCCTATGGTTTCAGCTACTTGGAAGGCTGAGGCAGAAGGATTGCCAGAGCCCAGCAGGTCGACACTAGGGTGGCTATGAGGGTGCCACGCACTCCATCCTGGGCAACGGAGTGAGACTCCAACTCAGAAAAAAAAAAAAATTGACTTTGATTCCAAACTTAACAGTAATCCTCTCCAAGAGTATAGAAGTATAAAAGCTTTTCATTTTATAAGTTATGTAGTTCTCTCATTCTTGAATTTTTCTTAATAAGCTTATACTACATTTTAATGTACTTTTTAAGAAAAAAGGTTTTTTTTTTATTTTTATTTTTTTTGAGTTGGAGTTTCACTCGGTCGCCCAGACTGAAGTGCAGTGGCTGCTCCGGGCCACCACAGCCTCGACGTGCTGGGCTCCGGCGATCCTTCCGCCTCAGCCTTCCAAGTAGCCGGAATTACAGGCATGTACTACCATACGTGGCTGATTTTTTGATTTATGGTAGAGATGAGGTCTCGCTGCCCAGGCGGGTGTCAAACCTGTGGACTCAGGCAATCCACTCATCTCAGCCTCCCAAAGGCGCGGGATTACAGGCTGAGCCACCAAGCCCGGCTAGAAAAAAGTTTTTATAATTGCCTTTTTGATCCAGACACAATAAAATGACATTTGTATAAACACTCTACAGAAAGTTGATAGTTAAAATATCAGTAGGTTTAGGTAGGTTTCTCTATTTTAAGGCTTATTTCAGATTAAATTCCAGATTTTAGGTTTCATTTAGAAAAGTATAACTAAGAAAATATGAGTAGATTGTATATGTCATGTAGTAGCAGTCCAGCATAAAATGCAAGCATGATTTCAATGTGACTATACTTAACCAGTTCTTCAAATTAAACATTGCTTTACATTGTCCTTATATGGTTTCTTTAGTTTCTAAGCCAGTGACTTCCAACCTGGTAATTTATGGGGGCGAGCTGCAGAGTAATTGTAAGGAAGTCTTAAATTCTTAAGTTCATCGTGTATTTCTGTAGGTTAAAATAATCATACGCCTATTACATTAATATATTACCATTTTTTCAAATGGAAGTAGATATACATTTAAATTAATGATTTCATGTTAGTCTTGTTATTGTGTATTGTATATGCTGTTGTGAAGTGTAGGGATGGAGGTAGACATTCTTGAATAGGTGAAAAACCCAGGCTTAATTATTGATTTTGCAGCATTGTTATAAAGGCATTAACAGAACAGTAAATGTGACATCTTAAAACATGTCTATTGAGTCAGTTTTAATGTATTACAAATGAAAGTTTTAAAACTTTTCATTTATAATCATACCACATTTATTTAGATGTGTAGACATGGTTGTTTCATTAATGAAAAGCAGTTATATGTGGTTTCATTAACTTCTTGATTGGATTTATTTTAAAGATACTTTATTTAGTTTCTTTTCTTTGAGTCAGAGTCTCATTCTATCACCTAGGCTGGAGTGCAGTGTCATGCTCACGGCTACTATAGCCTCTACCTGCTGGCTCAGGCAATCCTTCCGCCTCAGCCTTCCAAGTAGCTGGGACTACAGGTTGCACCACCACAACCAGCTAATTTTTTTTTTTTAATTGTAGAGACACGCCAGGCTCAGTGGCTCAGTCTGTAATCCCAGCACTTTGGGAGGCTGAGGTGAATGGATTGCCTGAGCCCGTGGGTTCAAGACCTGCCTGGGCAACTTGGCAAGACCTCATCTC
>NW_007255566.1:209281-256342 GCF_000164805.1 Carlito syrichta
AAGTTCTTTGTAATTTTGTGACTGTTATGGGCAAAGTGCTTGATAGGTTTAAGGCTCAATTTTCTCATTTTGGGAGAAGGTGGATTAAAAGTATCTGTGATAATTTATTTCTTCTAAAATAATGTATACATAATGAATATAGCAGGAAATTGCCTGACAAAGCTCAATAAACTGTACCTAATGTTATAGTTACTGATAACAAACACTTCAAATTGTGTTATATTAAATAATTACTGATGTGCATTTGGTAAATAAAACTGGTTTGTTCCTTTAAAAGCATTCAGTTACATTAATGTCATCATTTGAATTTAATAACTTGGGAAATTTGTATGGCTATATAAATATATTCAGATTACTTTATGACAGTATTTTTAATTACATTATTAAAATTTTTGAAGTGCCACTACTGGTTGTCATTTAGAACTGTTTTTTTTTTTTATTTTTTTGAGTTGACGTCTCACTCTGTCGCCTGGACTGGAGTGCCGTGGCTACTCCCGGCCACTGCAGCCTCGACCTGTTGGGCTCCGTCTGTCCTTCCGCCTCAGCCTTCCAAGTAGCTGGAACTACAGGCGCTCGCTACCACGCCTGGCTAGTTTTTGATTTATTGTAGAGATGAGGTCTTGCCAAGTTTCCCAGGCGAGTCTCGAACCCACTGGCTCAGGCAATCCACTCACCTCAGCCTCCCAAAGGCGCGGGATTGCAGGCTGAGCCACCGAGCCCGGCTTAGAACTGATTTTAACCTTAAGAAATAAGCAGCAAAGCCTGGCATGGTGGCTCAGCCTGTAATCCTGCACTTTGGGAGGCTGAGATGAGTGGATTGCCTAAGCCCGCGGGTTTGAGACCCACCTGGGCAACTTGGCAAGACCTCATCTCTACAATAAATCAAAAAATCAGCCAGGCGTGGTAGTACGCACCTGTGATTCTAGCTACTTGGAAGGCTGAGGCAGAAGGATTGACGGAGCCCAGCAGGTCGAGGCTGCGGTGGCCAAGAGTGGCCACTGCACTCCAATCTGGGTGACAGAGCGAGACTCCAACTCAAAAAAAGAAACAGCTAACATAACCAGGCTCGGTGGCTCAGCCTGTAATCCCGCGCCTTTGGGAGGCTGAGGTGAGTGGATTGCCTGAGCCCACGGGTTCGATAATTGCCTGGGCAGCGAGACCTCATCTCTACAATAAATCAAAAAATCAGCAGGGCGTGGTAGCACACACCTGTAGTTCCGGCTACTTGGAAGACTGAGGCGGAAAGATCGCCGGAGCCCAGCAGGTCGAGGCTGCGGTGGCCGGGAGCGGCCACTGCACTCCAGTCTGGGCGACAGAGTGAGACTCCAACTCAAAAAAAAAAAAAAAAACAGCAAACAAAACTGAAAAACATGTTCAACTAATAAGCAGATGAAGGATTTCCAACTTTGATATACAGAATAAAGAATTCAAATATGAAAAACAGGAACAGATAATTTATGAAGTGAAATAATAGTTAACCAACAATAATAAAAGTTTGGACCGGGCTCGGTGGCTTAGCCTGTAATCCTAGCACTTTGGGAGGCCGAGGTGAGTGGATGGCTTGAGCCTGCGGGTTTGAGACCCACCTGGGCATCTTGACGAGACCTCATCTCTACAATAAATCAAAAATTAGCCAGGCGTGGTAGTGTGCGCCTGTAGTTCCAGCTACTTGGAAAGCTGAGGTGGAAGGATCGCCGGAGCCTAGCAGGTTGAGGCTGTGGTGGTCGGGAGCTGCCACGGCACTCCAGTCTGGGTGACAGAGTAAGACTCCAACTCAAAAAAAAAAGAAAAAAGTTTTGACTTTATTAGTAGTATAAAAATGTAAATTAAATTAACATATCAATCAGACTTCCAAGATATTTTGCGTTTTAAATAAGAATTCCCTAAGTATTGTAAAATGGGGACAGATTTTTTTTGTGTGCAGTATTTAAAGATGTTCCCCATAATATTTTCTATAATAGCAAAATATTTAGCCAACAATAGGAATTCCTTTAAAATTAATGTTTGCTGAGTTTTTATTGGCATGGAAAAATATGGTAAGAAGTAGAAGGTAAACAGGATAATGAAATATATATATTTACTATCTTTAAAAAGTAGCATAGAAAAACATGGAAAAGCCATGCCATTAGTAGGATAATGTATATTTATATTACTTTTATGTCAGTACATTATAGATTCTTTATCTTGAACATTTATTACTTTTATAATCAGACAAAAGTTAAATATCTAAGTAATTCTTACAACTCATTAGAAATGTATAAACTGACACTAAAATGTTCTATTTGCTCACCATTTATGAAAAGACTGGTTCATTTTCTGGGTATATTTATTTTAAAGAAATTACCTTAATGTATTTTAATTAATGCATGAGAAGAAACTGAAACTTTGGTATTTTCAGCATGTAATAAAGAAGTCTGAATGTTTGCTGTCAAACATTTAGATACCAAAATAAGACAGAAATATTACAAAAAAAGAAAACTGAAGGCCAGTACTATTCATGATTATAGATGAAATATCCTTAACAAAGTATAAGCAAATTGAATTCATGTCATAAGAAGGATAGTTAATAATTAATATACCATAACTAAGTAGAATTTATCCCCGAATGCAAGATTGGTTCCACGTTGGAAAATCAAGCAGTGTAATATACCAAATCAACAAAACACATAGTAGGTTCAGAAAAAGTATTTGACAAAATTCTAATATCCATTCATGATTTTTTTTTTTTTAAAAAACCTCAACAGGTTAGGAATAGAAGGGAACTTCCTTAATCTGATCAAAGGTAAAAGTATCTGGAAAACCTACAGTATGTATAAGATTTTTTTTTTTATTAAGTGTTTCATTCTGTCATCCAGGCTAGAGTGCAGTGACACGATCATGGCCACTGCAGCCTTCGCCTGCTGGACTCAGGTGATTCTTCTGCCTCAGGCTTCTAAGTTGTTGGAACTACAGGCGCATGCCACCATGCCTGGCTACTTTTTGATTTACTGTAGAGACAAGGTCTCACTTGCCCAGACTGGTCTTGAACCTCTGAACTCAGGCAATCCTCTCTCCTCCACCTCCCGAAGTACTGCCATTACAGGCATGAGTTGGGGTCAGGTGTTGTACTACAATGCCTGGCTAATTTTTAAATTTCCTGTAGAGATGAGGTCTTGCTATGTTACCTAGGCTGGTCTCAAACCCCTAACTTTAAATGACTCTCTTGCCTTGGCTTCCCAAAGTTCTGGGATTACGGACACGAGCCACTGTGCCCAGCTATTATGTCTAATACTTAATTGTGGAAAACTGAATGCTTTCACCCTGATTAATATCAGGAACCATGGCCAGGATGTTCAATCTTAACCATTTATATGCACCATTGTACTGGACTTCCTGGCCAGTGCAATAACAAAGAAAAGAAATAAAAGATCATCAAGATATTAAGTTGTCTTTAATGGCGGACAGCATGATCTTCTACATAGAAAATCTCCATTTACCACAAAAAGCCACTAGAACCATGACTGAATTTAACAGAATCACGGGATACAAAGTCAGTATACAAAAAATAATTGTATTTCTATAAGCTAAAAATGAATGATTGAAAATTGAAATTCAAAAATACTGCTTACTCTAGTATTTAAAAAAACCCTGAATTACTTAAGGATAAATATAAGAAAACCTGTACAAATTTAACACATACTAATCACTTTATATAAGAAGTACTTGAATATTTAAATGGAAAAAATGATCACACTTGTAACCCAGCACTTTGGGAGGCTAAGGCAGGGGGAACACTTGAAGCCAGGAGTTTGAGACCATCCTGGGCAACATGAGGCCTCACCTCTACAAAAAATTTGTTAAAAATGAGATGGGTATGGTGGTGCGTGCTTGTTGTCCCAGCTCCTTGGGAGACTGAGGTGGAAGGACCGTCTGATTCTAGAAGGTTGAGGCTGCGGTGAGCCATGATCATGCCACTGCACTTCAGCCTGAGTGACAAGAATGGGACCCAACACACACACACACACACATACTCAAAGATAAAGATATTATTTGTATTAGGAAGAGTATGTAACTTTTTTACTAAATAAATGTTTCTAGAAGATAGTTTATTTTCCTTAAGTACATTTTTTTATGTAACTGTGATCACAAATAAGTTTGTATTCTTTTTTTACAGTGCCTTATACATGCCATAAATTTCTTATAGATGCAGATTTTCTTTCTCCGCAGTCATTCCCTTAATGTTAGCTATTTAGATTGTTTTCAAGCTTTCAAAATGTCTTTTTTTTTTTTTTTTGAGTTGGAGTCTCACTCTGTCACCCAGACTAGAGTGCAGTGGCCGCTTCCGGCCACCGCAGCCTCGGCCTGCTGGGCTCTGGCGATCCTTCCGCCTCAGCCTTCCAAGTAGCTGGAACTACAGGCGCGCGCTACCACGCCCGGCTAATTTTTTGATTATTGTAGAGATGAGGTTTCGCCAAGTTGCCCAGGCAGGTCTTGAACCCGCGGGCTCAGGCAATTCAGTCACCTCAGCCTCCCAAAGCATGGGATTACAGGCTGAGCCATCGAGCCAGGCTCAAAATGCATTTTCTAAGTTTTCCTAAATTGGTTGGTACACACCCTACAACAGAATAATTTGTACTAGTCACGGGGATAATGGAATTGTTTGATTTTAGAGCGTGGAATTGATGTTAAAGATTGGATTTCAGACTAGTGTTTGGCCACCAGAATGAAAGTTTGATATGTTATTGAGAAAAGATTTGGGTTTTTTTGTTGTTCTTCCTTTTTTTTTTTTTTTTTCTTTCTTTTTTCTTTTTTGAGTTGGAATCTTGCTCTGTTGCCCAGGCTGGAGTGCAGTGGCATGATCATGGCTCACCACAGTCTCAGATTTCTGGGCTCAAGCGATCCTCCTGCCATGCAGTCTCCCGAGTAGCTGAAACTACAGGCATGCGCCACCACACCTGGCTAATTTTTGTTTTTTTTTTGTAGAGACGAGGTCTTGCTATGTTGCCAAGGCTGGTCTCGAACTTCTGGGCTCAAGCAGTCCTCCTTGGCCTTCCAAAGTGCTGGGATTATGGGCCTGACCCACTTCGCCTGGCCTGAAAGATCCATTTCTAATACTTATTCGTGGTAACGCATTATTTTTATTATTTTAGAAAAAATTACCTTTTAAATGTGACTCTCATCTTTAAAAATCAAAATAATGTTTTGTTCATTTGCTATTCATGAACATTTTACATTTTATGGAATCTTTCCTTGGCCCTTTAGATGTCAGAGTTCTGCTAGTCTAGTAGAGTTGGGTCCTAATATACTACATATAAATGCCTATCATAGCTCCTTGAAGCTTTTTTTTTTTTTCATTTAAATTTCCTTGTTTACGTGTGTGTTGCCTGCTCTCAGATTGGGAAGGGGCTGTCTTGTGACTTTATATACCTAATTATTATCATAATTGGTTTTATGGTAGAAACTTTTAATCAGTGTGGTAATAGAGATTTATTTTAATAATTGGAGCATCCATTTTCTCTGTAGAAACAAGACCAGTTTATACTTGAGATGTGATATTTCTAAGACAGTTATTCTTTGTTGCTTGTTCAGTTAATTAGTCAATGAGGTGCCAGACTGGCCTGCTGAGTACAAATGTGAAATGTGAAAGGAGTGATGCGGGTTGGTGTTAACCAATTTTCTGTTTACTTAACAGGTATGGGATTATGAGACTGGAGATTTTGAACGAACTCTTAAGGGACACACAGACTCTGTACAGGACATTTCATTTGACCACAGTGGCAAGCTACTGGCTTCTTGTTCTGCAGATATGACTATTAAACTATGGGATTTTCAGGGCTTTGAATGCATCAGAACCATGCACGGTAAGGAATAGAGGCTATTACTATAATAGTGATTTCTAGCATGACACTTAGGAAGTATTGTTTTCTAACAGTGTGCAGATTTCTTTTATTCACCTCTTAATTGTCTGTATTGGTGAAAGAACATATAGTCCATGGATAAGCCACAGTAATTGGGAGTTGTTCTGTTACGAGGTTTTAAGTCTCTCTTCATAGCTTATGTAAAATGCTTGTTTTCATGAGTATTTTTTGGATAAGAAAAACTGCCAGGTTATGTATCCATCTTTGAAAAAAATGAAATTACAGAGTTTTTTTTGTTTTTCTTGGTTGGGAAATGTAAATCCAGAGAGGGTGGGTATAGTGAAAGCTGGAACCCAGACTCCCTTGCTCATTATTAAGTTGTTTTCCAGGTCTTGTCATGGGGACTATTTTCTGAATCATTGTTGTTTTGTGGAAAGAGTGTGGGCTTTGGAATCAGATATCTGGGTTCAAATTTCAACTTGTTTACTTAATGGTATTAGGAAATTTTAACCTCTTTCACCGCAAAATAGAGGTAATAATACCTGAGTTGTCATGAAGATAAAATGAAATCATATACTTAAATCATTGTACCTGGTACATAGGAGGTGCTTGCCAGATAGGAATTTTTGTTGTTTCTTTACACATGCTGACATGTGAATATTGGGATTTTGTACAAGGAACACATACTGTGTTAGTGATTTTTAAAAAAATGCTTCTATAGGTTATCCAGAGATGTTAGTTAGCATGTGAACAAGCTATGTGATTACTTCAAGGATGTTATTTGAAGGTTTTGTTTTTCCCATCAAATTCAGTGCATTAGGGAAGTTTACTGATTAAAGGAGTTCTGTGAAATCTCTTTTTAAAGTCTATTTATGTTTAAGTTGTCTATATCTTGTTGCTTTAAGTTTAAAAAGAGTTCTTTCTAACCATTATGTATTCCTTGAAATGATATACTTATGAAGACTCTCTAAGGTCTTTTTCCACAAAGGATAGCTAATTAGGAACGTAAATAATGTATATGAAATAAGGCATTATTTTCCCCCATGAACATTGACATCAGCAAAAAGATAATTTTCAACCACTGTTTTAAATAGAGAACCAAATTTCCATTTTTCTTATTCATCCTGTTGAGCTTTGTAAACCTTATTTCTTTTTATGCCTTAGAATATCAACTTTAGGAAATTTGTTTTTCTAGTGTTTATATATAACATTCAGACTCACTTAAGTATATTAATATATCAAATACTAATAATACTGATGTCTTATTATTTTAAAACAGTTGTATAGGTTGTTTTGTTAAGCTACTAATTTCTTACCTTTGTTGTATAAATCCAGTTCTCTTACTCAATTTATATAAAGCCCAGTATATTTAGAACTTGCTATGATATCTGCAATCTTATGTTAAAATTCTCTGGTAAACTGAGGTTTAATTGCTCTTAGCAACATTATCACTTAATATATTGCCGTGTTATGTGTTTTAGGCCACGACCATAATGTTTCTTCAGTAGCCATAATGCCCAATGGAGATCATATAGTGTCTGCATCAAGGGATAAAACTATAAAAATGTGGGAAGTGCAAACTGGGTAAGTAGGTTTAATTGAAATGGCATATGTTTAAAGGCATACTGAAAAAACAAAACAAAATTGTATTCTGAGTTGTTAAAAGATTTTGTGGAGCTGCATTACTAGCTGTCCTGGGCCAAATGCAGCCTGTGGGCTGTGGATTGTGCATACCTATTTTAGGTGATCTCTAAGTGGGTTCAAATTAAAATGTAGATAACATTTATGCTGGTATGTTCCTGTTAGGCTGAATTTGGTTGTGCTTGGAATTACACTTAATTATTGTGATAAAATCTTAATCTACTTGTTTCACTCAGATGAGCATAGCATAGGTTTTTTTCAATGTGGCTAGAAATATTTTTGTTAGGTTTATTGTATGTGTTTAGTTTTGAAAGATTTTGTTTCTTATAAATATTTTACCTTATAGATTTTGTTGATTTGGTTAGCTCCTTAATGATACTACAGTCAGCTTATTTTAACTGATATTTTACTTTGTCCTATCCTCTTTTATTATTATTCTCTTGACTTGCATCTGAGTTCTCATACTTGCTGCCATTGTCCTCATCATAGTACATGCCTGTTTTTGTATCACTTCTGGGAAGTGTCCTGATGATTGTCATTCACCATGTAAATTTTTATTTATATTGATAGCTACTGTGTGAAGACATTCACAGGACACAGAGAATGGGTACGTATGGTGCGGCCAAATCAGGATGGCACTCTGATAGCCAGCTGTTCCAATGACCAGACTGTGCGTGTATGGGTCGTAGCAACAAAGGAATGCAAGGCTGAACTCCGAGAACATGAGCATGTGGTAGAATGCATTTCCTGGGCTCCAGAAAGCTCATATTCTTCCATCTCCGAAGCAACCGGATCTGAGGTACTGTGTATTTACATGTCATTTTATGATTTTATTGCTGATATCTCAGAACCTTGAAATAACTTTTCTAATTCTCAATTTCAGGGGTATTAAAGCTTTAAAAAATCTGCATCCCAGAATTCTGAATCTTTAAACTCTTTACTCTTTTCAACTTGCAGATGTGTTTATATTTTTTAATCACTGATTATTACTCTGTCTGCCTATCCTTGATTTGACATTTGATGGAGATTCTTCTGAAAAGTAAAATTGGCCATTTAAATTGATCAGAAAAGCCATTGTTATGAGTTTACCAATGTAAATCCAAACTTGTGGGAGAAGTTAAAAGTTACCTTTTAAAAGAATAACCTTCTTTAGCCGGGCTCGGTGGCTTAGCCTGTAATCCCGCACCTTTGGGAGGCTGAGGTGAATGGATTGGCTGAGGTGAGTGGATTGCCTGAGCCCACGGGTTCGAGACCCGCCTGGGCAGCGGAACCTCATCTCTACAATAAATCAAAAAATTCAGCCGGGCGTGGTAATGCATGCCTGTAATTCCGACTACTAGGAAGGCTGAGGCGGAAGGCTCGCCAGAGCCCAGCAGGTCGAGGCTGCGGTGGCCGAGAGCCACTGCACTCCAGTCTCGGCGACAGAGTGAGACTCTAACTCAAAAAAAAAAAAAAAAAAAAAGAATAACCTTCCTTAATGAACCAATTTTATTTATAAATTTATGGTGAAATACAGCTCAGTATTTAAATGTTTTAAATAAAGAATATTTCACCTGGAAGCCTCTGATACTATTGATTATTTAAAGTACTGAGTAAGTCTGGAGTTTTAATACATTTCTTCATGATTCTTAATCCATGCTCTGTGTGATTTCAGTCTTTATGATTAATACCTTAAAAATAAGTTACTGGCCGGGCTCGGTGGCTCAGCCTGTAATCCCAGCACTTTGGGAGGCCGAGGTGAGTGGATTGCCTGACCCCGCGGGTTCGTGACCCACCTGGCCAACTTGACGAGACCTCATCTCTACAATAAATCAAAAACTAGCCAGGCGTGGTAGCGCACGCCTGTAGTTCCAGCTACTTGGAAGGCTGAGGCAGAAGGATCGCCGGAGCCCAGTATGTCGAGGCTTCAATGGCCGGGAGCAACCACTGCACTCCAGTCTGGGGGACAGAGTAAGACCCCAACTCAAAAAAAAAAATAATAATAAGTTACTGACTAGGTGTGGTGGCTCAAGCCTGTAATCCCAGCACTTTGGGAGGCTGGGATGAGAGGATTTCCTGAGCCCACGGGTTTGAGACCGACCTGGGAAACTTGGCGAGACCTCATCTCTACAATAAATCAAAAAATTACCTGGGCATGGTGGCGCATTCCTGTAATTCCAGCTACTTAGAAGGCTACGATGGCCATGAGCATACCAATGTACTCCAGCCTGGGCAACAGAGTAAGAATCTCAACTCAAAATAAAAAATTTGAAGAATTTAAAAATTAGCTGGGCTTGGTAGCATGCATCTGTAGTCCCAAGTACTTGGGAGACTGAGGCAGAAGGATCGCCTGAGCCCAGTAGGTCAAGGCTGCAGTGGCCGTTGGCGTGCTGCTGCACCCCAGCCTGGGTGACAGAGTGACTCCCAACTCAAAAAACAAACAAAAAAACTAACTTACTAAACAAAACTAAATATGTGATGGTACATACCCATATTTCCTGCTATCTAGGAGGCTGAGGCAGGAGGATCACTTGAGCCAAGGATTTCAAGTTCAGCCTGTACAGCATAGTGAGACCCCTGTCTCTAATAAATGGATGAATGAATGAATGAAATTTCTGTGAATGAGCCTAAAGTGAGCGTATTTGTTTTTATAGAGACATTCCTATCACATATTTTTAAAACTATGTTTTAATACACAAAAGAGGCAATCCCCTATCCCCCACCTAATCCTAGTTATTTTTCTATATGGAGCTTCTGTTGTGAGCTTTATTTTGGTTGGTCCATTGCATATTCAGACTTTTTTTTACTGCCCTCTGGTGGTCATTATTTGCCGTATGACATAAATTTGATTCTGGCTGGACTTTATAAAAACTAAATTAAATCATTTTGACATCTTTCTTGATTACAGAAATCTTGAATCATAAATTTGTCACCTGTTGATATTATAGAAACTGAATCTTAAGTAGAAATTTTCTGTTATCGTGTCTGAGTCCTTTTCTTTGTAGCCTAGGTGTGGCGTCCAAAATTTTGCATATTTCAATAGATAGAAACAAATTGGGCTTTAACAAAATTGAAAATCTAGATCATTACTCGATATAGAAGCTATTTAAAATCCTTACCTGGGGGGGGATGGGATTAACAGTAGCAAATATCTGTCTGGGGATGGGAAAACACCTCTTATCAACAGGGTGCCTGAATGAAACGTAATTGTACACCTAACCCTTAACTGTACCCCACAAAACCATAATAAAAAATATTGATTAAAAAAAAAAAAATCCTTACCTAACTTCTTTTGTGGAAAATTTAATTTCTATATGTTTTCTGTAGACTAAAAAAAGTGGCAAACCTGGGCCATTCTTGCTGTCTGGATCCAGAGACAAGACTATTAAGATGTGGGATGTCAGTACTGGCATGTGCCTTATGACCCTTGTAAGTTTGCATAATCTCACTGCTGTTTTTACATCTTCACTGTGTGTTTATACCTTTTTGGATTAGATGTTTTGTGATGGCTTAGTAGATATTCTTAATTATTTGGGACTTTAATGTCTCTATAAACATGCTTTTTCTTAAACTGTTATTCCATTGTTATAGTGATATGAAAGTTATTTCTATAGAATGTCATATACTCTGGTTTGTTATATAAAGTATTTATAAAGGTAGCAGTTAGTGTTGGGGGTAGATAGTAGCTCACTGTATCTTTAAAAATTGCATAGTTTCTCCTATGGAGAAGAAACAGTGTTCTTAAAGACTCATTTATTTTTGAAGATATTTGTTTCTCTCTTTCACTTATTTATATGAATCCTTGTAATGATTACATCTTTTTGTTCACATGATCAAGTGTATTTGATTTATTTTACCATTCTGAAATTAGCGGTTCTATATTTATGATTTGGAAATGCTCATTTCATTTTAGAAGCATCTGTATTTCTATATGAGGTTTGTATAAATGTTAGTAGGAAATTGTGAACATTCTTGTATGCTTAGAGAAGTTCCAAGGGGATCTGTGGATATTAATTCAGTAGCAGTTTTTATAATTTGGCATCCATGTGTGTTTAGAGAGTGTATAGGTCCTAGCCATACCTTAAAGTGATTGTCTCTCTGTAGGATATGACAGACACGTGAAAGCATCATCAAGAATTGAATAGAAAATTAAACTCTCCTCTAGTAGTATTCTGACCTGATTTGAGTTATATGTTACTGTCAAAAAAGGTGATATATGGCCAGGTATGGTGGCTCACACCTGTAAGGATCATTTGATGCCAGGAGCTTAAAAATCACCCTTGAGCCCGGCTCGGTGGCTCAGCCTGTAATCCCGCGCCTTTGGGAGGCTGAGGTGAGTGAATTGCCTGAGCCCGCGGGTTCGAGACCCGCCTGGGCAGCGAGACCTCATCTGAGCCGCCTTGGCAGTGAGACCTCATCTCTACAATAAATAAAAAAATCAGCCAGGCGTGGTGGCGCATGCCTGTAATTCCGGCTACTTGGAAGGCCAAGGCGGAAGGATCGCCAGAGTCCAGCAGGTCGAGGCTGCAGTGGCCGGGAGCGGCCACTGCACTCCAGTCTGGGCGACAGAGTGAGACTCCAACTCAAAAAAAAAAAAACAAAAAAGAAAACTCTACCATGTCTGATAATACCTTCCAAGTATATTTTTCTTTTTTTTTTTGAGTTGGAATCTCACTCAGTCGCCCAGACTGGAGTGCAGTGGCCGCTCCCGGCCACCGCAGCCTCGACTTGCTGGGCTCCGGCGATCCTTCCGCCTCAGGCTTCCAAGTAGCTGGAACTACAGGCGCGCGCTACCACACCCGGCTAATTTTTTATTTATTGTAGAGATGAGGTCTGCGCCAAGTTGCGGATCTCGAACCTGTGGGCTCAGGCAATCCACTCACCTCAGCCTCCCAAAGGCACGGGATTACAGGCTGAGCCACCAAGCCCGGCTCAAGTATATTTTTCTATAGTAGAATTGCCGAGTATAATTTTCTGCAATGATGTGCTTATATCTGTAGCAGCTAGCTAGCCTGGGCAACATAGCAAGACCCTGTCTCTACAAAGAATTTAAGAATTAGTCGTTGGGCGTGGTGGCTCAAGCCTGTAATCCCAGCACTTTGGGAGGCCAAGGCGAGAGGATTGCCCGAGTCCAGGGGTTCGAGACCAGTCATGGCAACTTGGTGATTCTTTGTCTCTACAGTGTGTCAAAAAATTATCCAGGCATGGTGGCATGCGCCTGTAGTTCTAGCTACTTTGAAGGCTGAGGCAGAAGGATCACCTGGGCCCAGCAGGTCGAGGCTGTGGTGGCAGTGAGTGTGCCACTGCACTCCAGCCTGGGTAGCAGAGCGAGACTCCAACTCAAAAGAAAAAGAATTAGTCAAGCTTGGTGGTGCGTATCTCTAGCCCCACCTACCCGGGAGTCTGAGGCAAAAGGATTGCTTGAGCCCAGGAGTTTGAGACTTCAGTAAGCTATGCTCACACTACTGCATTCCAGCCTGGTGACAGAACGAGACCCTGTCTCAGAAAGAAAAAAAAAAGATAATACGTTTAAAATAAAAAAGCATGCTCTCCCCTTCTGAGATAGCACAAATCACCATGAAATTTCCCTAGGAGGTTTTTGACTATTTTCAGCTTAAAGGGATTATACTTTTTTAAAAAAAATTTAAACTATAAATAGCTTTTTGTGTGTGTGTGCAAAACTTAGGGGGTGAGGGGAGAGGGAGGAAAAAAGACATTTCCATTGTAGAAAAATTTAGACATATATAGAAAAACTAGAAGACGAAAATAAAAATCACCCTCTGATCAACTCTACCATGTCTGATAATACTTTCCAAGTATATTTTTCTATAGTAGGGCTGCCGAGTATAATTTTCTGCAATGATGTGCTTATATCTGTAGCAACTAGCCATGTGCAGCTATTATGCTCTTGTAATGTGACTGTAGGCACGTGTGGCTACTATGTTGGACCATGTAGTTATAAACCTTTCTTAAATATGTAGATGAATATGGTGTTTTTTACTAATACAGCTTTGTAGCAAGCTTTTAGTTTACAAAGTATGTGACTTGTTCATGTTAATAGATGCTCTTATACACTGATAACATATATAGTGTTTTGTGAACGTCTTTGTTAAGTAAGTCTCTAGGCATATCCTTAAGGATGAATTGCAAGAGACAGAACTGTTGGGACAGGAATTATAGATGAATGGAGAGATATGTGTGAATGCCTGTATATCTTTTACCTAGTCACCAGTTGTTAATTTTTCATGTGCGTGTGTGCGTGTACGTGTGTGTGTGTGTGAGATTTTTTTGCTGAGCCATTTGAGAGTTCCTTACAAATATCAAGACATATTAACCCAAGTATTTTAGCATGTGTATCTTTTTTTTTTTTTTGAGTCAGAGTCTCACTCTTGTCCAGGCAATTGTGCAGTGCCACACTCATGGCAACCGCTGCCTCGACCTGCTGGGCTCAGGTGATCCTTCCACCTCAGCCTTCCAAGTAGCTGGAACTATAAGCGTGTGCTAACATGCCTGGCTTATTTTTTGATTTTTTTGTACAGATTAGGTCTCACCAAATTTCCCAGGCTGATCTCGAACCTCTGAGCTCGGGCAGTCCTCTTACCTCGCCTCCCAAAATGCTGGGATTATAGGCTTGAGCCACCACAGCCAGCCACATATGTATCTTAAGAACAAGGGCTTATATACCACATTAAAATTAATCACATTCAAAAAACTTAACATTGGCCAAACATGGTGGTTCACACCTTATATTCCCAGCACTTTGGGAGGTCAAGGCAGAAGGATTGCTTGAGCCTAGGAGTTCAAGACCAGCCTGGACAACATAGCAAGTACTCATCTACACAGAAAATAAAAAATTAGCCAGGCATGGTGGCCCTCACCTGTAGTCACAGCTGAAGCAGAAGAATCCCTTGAGCCCAGGAGATCGAGGCTACAGTAAGCTGTGATCATGCCACTGCACTGCAGCCTGGGTGACAGAATGAGACCCCGACTCGGGGAAAAAAAAGAAAGAAACTTAACATTTATATTTATATTTTCTCCAGTTATCCCAATATTATTACTTATAACTTTTTAAAATTGCTATCCAGGATCCAGTCAAGGATTACACACTGCATTTACTGGTCATATTTTGTTAGTTTCCAGTTTCCTTTAATATAGAAGAATTCTCTAGGCGTTTTTTTTCCCTTTGTCATTTGATATCTTTTGACTTTATGTGTATATATAAAGAGAGAATTTTTTAGAAATAGTTTCCATGTAACATGTTATTTCATAGATGCTATTTGCACATTTTTAAAATCATTTTACTAAGTCAGATAACTTTTTGTTTTTAAGGTGGGTCATGATAACTGGGTACGTGGAGTTCTGTTTCATTCTGGGGGGAAGTTTATTTTGAGTTGTGCTGATGACAAGACCCTACGTGTGTGGGATTACAAGAACAAGCGATGCATGAAGACCCTCAATGCGCATGAACACTTTGTTACCTCCTTGGGTATGTATGAGTTATGAGTTTTCTGAACATTAAATTTTGAAATGTCAAACATAACAAAGTTTTATATAATCTCGTGGACTTCACTAGAGAAGAAATGACCATGTACTTTCAGGTCAGAATAGAGAAGGCAGGTTAAAACTTTATGGATTCCTATCATTTAAAAAAATTATCCTTAATTCTCTTTCCATTATTAGTCTTATAGTTAAAAAAAAAAGAGAGAGAGAGAAATTACTCTCTCCATTGCACAGTATTGGTTTTGGAGACTTTTAATTGTGAAGAGGATATTTACCACTCTGGCGTGTAATTTTTTCCCCTATTAGTTTGTGTCTCAAAATAAATCTTACTTAAACTTTCCTTCTGTCAGGTGTTTACTGTCATGTAGTAGGAACTCGTGGGATCTTATTTAAACTTAATAAACACTCTCAGTATCATCTGAAGTTGAATTTAGAATTTAAGATAGTGACTACAGTAAAGTATAATAAACACACTAGGGTATGATGTACCTAATGATGAAGATAAAATCTTAGCAAAATGTAACTAATGTCTCACAGGATTGTTTCAAGGATTAAGCACAAACATAAAGCGCCAGTACTATGCCTAGAACATGGTGTTCAGTAAATAGATATGCTGAAACTATCTTTGTTGTTGTTAGATTTGAGCCCCATTTGGGATGGGACAAAAGGGAGTAGGCTTTTTTTATTGAGATGTTAGTATAGGATATAATCATTGAGTTACGCTTCCCTAACCCAGTTGGTAAGCTAGATACCTTCTAGGGGTGTGGGTATGTTAGAGAAACAATATTCCTGACACTTAGACTTGTTTATTTTGTGGCTCATTACACATTGTATCTGGCTCAGTGTGGTTTTAAAATAAGCCTTTTCTTTTTCTTTCAGATTTCCACAAGACGGCACCCTACGTGGTTACTGGCAGTGTAGATCAAACAGTAAAGGTGTGGGAGTGCCGTTGATTCTCATTTGGCCCCTCCTCCCTTTTTTCCTCTGGATGCACTCTGATGATACCATGGTTACCCCATTGAGCTCTGTTTAAATAAATATTGTCCTTTCATGTAAATTATTCTGGATGTAGATTGAGCTTATTAAATGTTACACACAAAGTATTCATGCATGGTGAATCCAAATTGTATACTGTAAATTTACATATGTTGTCTAGAAGTACCATAGGTTTTAAAACCTGGGCTGGCATTGGTCACACCAGGCCTAAGAAGGCAGAAGCTGAATAAATTGAGCTAGGGCACTAAACTGAATAGTTGACAGTGTCATTTTATGTTGGATTATTAATTCCTGTTTTTCTTTCTGCTGTCTGTTGGTGCCTGACTTGATGGCCTCATTTGGGGGGAAGTGGTGGTTATTAGGGCTTTTTCTGAAATGTGTATCTATGTAACATCACTTAAGTGTGCTTAATAAATCTTTAAGGATGTTAGATAATAAGGCTACAATTCAAAAATCTTCTGAACCATCTATGTAATTAATGGGGATTACACATTGGAATTTTTGTCATGACACATTTGCCAAATCAATAGGATACATTTGTTTTGGCAGCCTATCAAGCAAAGGCTAGTGGTATATTTATGTAAGAAAATGACTGTAAATCTCAAGAAAAATCTCAGCAGCTAATAGCAACTCATCTATTTCATTTGGGTCTTAATGCTTTGTAAACAGGTTAAAAAATACTGTCATATTCTAAGCTTCTATTTTCCACACTAGACATACTTCTAGTTGTATTTCCATACTGTTAGACTGTATAGTGATGTGACTTCCAAGTAGAATTTAATCTTCCCATTGAGTATGTCATGGTACAAATCACTATTTGTTTTTGATGTTTTTTAGGGATGTGCAATGTGCATTACATAATGACAGAAACATTGAAAAGGTTTTGTGTGCCCATTTTAATGGAGTGGGAGAAATAACAGCAGTTGGCAGTTTGCTTTTCAATATGAATCTGATATTGATTTGAACTGTTTCACTTACAAGTTAAAAAAATGACAGGGTTTAATGGAGTGTGAATAACAATGTACTGTGTTTTCACCTTTTTTATATATATAAATGTTTATAAGTATATGGGCCTATCTATAAGTGGATACGTCTGTATGTGTATGTCACACACATCAACCTCCATGTCCTTGGTCCTGGGTTTTTGAAGAAGTGCTAAAATGGACAAGTAGAATAAATCTTGCTGTGGAATGCCATGCTTTAGAACAAACCCTTCTTTTTGATCCTAATGCTTCTGAAAACTAGGTCTGACTCTGTTGGAATTTCTTCCATTGGAAGGGAAATCATTTCTGTTTTTTCCCCCTCTAATTTGGCTGTTCAGCATTTTACACATCCCAGATATATTGTATATTTTGATCCAAAGTTACTACAAGTAGGTTTAAGAGAACTTTTATCCATGACTTTTGGAACACTATTCCATTGTCAATTATTAATAAGGAATTCCACTGCTTAGCTAACCAACAGGTTTGTGTGAGTGTGTGTGTGTGTGTGTGTGTGTGTGTGTGTTTTAAGAAAGTCATTTGAAAAGTTAACAGAACTATGAAATAGTGACAGTTTAACAAAGGTAAATTTATTCTGAATTTCATTTTATTCATTGTGTAATATGTGATTTTTAAAAATGTGTCCCTTTTAGTATTTAATGGAAATTTGATTCCTGAAAAAGACAAAGGGTGAGAGTTAACATCTTGTAGATACATGCACAGAGACTAGGCCACATATTAACTAGAAGCAGCTTTATGTCTAACTTGTGTCTTTTTGTTTGTTTGTTTTTAATAATTTCTGATAGCTGTCTCTGGAAGGGAAAGTGTTTTGAGAACTAATGGCTATTCTTGAGGACAAAAATTACATCTTTAGCTAATTTCTTAAATCCTGTAGATGAATTTTCAGGACAATATTGCCTCACAACCCTGCTTACATTGAGAAATCTTCTTTCCCCTTAGCTCTTCTGACTGGATTTTTCTACAGAAACTATGGAAAATATCTTTGTTCTTGTTTGCTGCTATTTTCTGTCCTATTTTGAGAAATATAAATACATAGAAATGGTGCATCTTAACATTTGTTTGTACATGTATAAATGTCTTGTATTTTAATTCATTTTTAGCATGAATTGCTTAAGGGTAAGCCACAACATCTAGAAATCACTCATAGATATGAACAATAAAGGAAAAAATGGTACCGATGTAGGAGGAAACATTGGTTTCTTCCCCTGCAGCATAGAGTGACTTGTGACAAAGGAGGAGAAACAATTACTCTGTAAACAAAGTTATCCTTACTTGGGAGATTGCCACAGCCTGCTGCTTAGTTGAGTTACCAGACATCCTCCATTTAAGAAGCAGCAAACATTGAATCTCAGGGATGGTCCACAACTGGATCCAAGTGTAACAAGCCCTGTTTGAATAATGAAGGGGGGTTGGGGGAGAGCAATCCACCTACAGTCTGGAATCAGATTGGCAATGGTTTCCTGCACTGTTGTCTGACACTGCCCTGTTGATGCCCTTTCTGACTGTGTTCTCCATTTTCTCTGTCTGCTGTCTGACCCTGTGCCTTGCCTGGGATAAGGACAATGATGAGGTTACTGGTTTGGATTGTAAGTAGAGGACTTTATTAATTGGTTTAGAGGTTCACTGCTGCTTTGTCACTTTCTCAGTCAAATTGGCCATTTATTTAAGAAATAAAAAGCTGATAGAATTGCATCCTCAAATGATTATTGACTTTGTGTGTGTGTGAAAACAGACATTCCAGTGCCACCCTAATATAATGTGCCCAAGAAATCCTAGCTGCACTTGTGAGAGTGCAAGCCACGGAAACTGTGGTGTAGTCATCACTTGGAGACTAGTTGCTTGTTGACATGGCATCTTGCACTTTAGGAGACTAAGACCGTCCTGTTTTGTCTATGTGTGGTGTGACCAGTGGTGTGCCCGGAGCACTACTCAGACTCACTAGTGTTAGCAAGTGGTCCCACGCTGGGGAGCACTCGCTGTAGTCTTTTGGAAGCTTTGGCTCTAGATTCACCAAGCCCAGTCTCCTGTCAGTGCTCTGCTCTCCTGTTTGCCTCTTTCTGTTTCTGTGTGAACTTCCCAGTAATATCACTAAATAGTTTTTTCTAACTTTATTTAAAGAAAAGCTATTTGAAAGTAAAGGATATTTTGTTTGTTGACAGTGGTGGCTTGATAATCTGAAGTTAAAATTGTTGAAGAAAAAGGCACTTAACATGGTTATTCTTTCTGTCCAGCTGTATATAAGTCCAATGTGTTGATTAATCTAGGTGATGCAAAGAAGAATCTCCTGGTAGAGAAGCGACATGTACAAAATCAGTGGGAAAAGGTTTTGGTTTTATTTCCAGTAGGGTGGGGGGAGGGCAAGCTGGATTTACAAGTCACACCTGGACTGAATGGGCCTTTCTGTCTTTCCACTGTATCATGGAAGTAGCTGCTTTCTTGTCCTGCCTATCCTTCAGGCATCCCTAAAGCTCACTCTGCTGAAGAGTTCAAAACGAAATCTTCAAGTTAGAAGTTATCCCGACGTTGACATGAAGGCAAGCATTGATTTCGTATGAACGTTGCAGAGGTGGTAATTGAGAAAACAGTTCCCCAGATTGTAAGAGTTAACTGAAGATATTGACACAATTTAAAAAAATCAGTAAAGGAATGTATATAATATTGCTCTTGTGTTTTACAGTAAGATTTGTTGCTCTCAGACTGTGTAAAACAAAATTTATTCATGTTTTCTGCATATTAAAAAATCTTATTGTACCAATTGGTAAACTATTAAATGCCTATAAAACTACATGTGATTTTTTTTTTTTGGTTGGTCTTATACACAGATGAAGTCCTGATAGGAAACAGGGCTGTGTGTGGTACCAGTCATAGAGTAAGACACAGATTGGTCACAGGGCGGCAGGACCTGGGTGGGAGGCTTTTCTTGAAGGCAGTGCAGTGTCAGTGCGGGCTCCTGCGTGGTGGGCTTGCACAGAGCAGACTGGCTTGGTCAGCTACAGCATCATCCCCCCAGGCTCCCAACAACCCATTCTGGGAATGACAGCTGCTGTCAACTGTTCCAGCCCTCTTTGCCAAGACTTGACCCTCTCTTGGGGTCACAGTCCAGAGATAAGGGTCCCTACCCCCTTTGTTCTGCTAAGGACTGTTACCCCTGCTCCAAGGTCTTGGATTCATGAAGATTGGAATACTGTTTTCAGTTTTTGTTGTTTTGGTACCAAAATATAGGAATTCATCTTTGCTCCAGAAGCCCCCGGTCTCTCTGCTTTACACACATTGGCTGTGTCCTACCTCATCCACAGACTGCTCTGCTGGTTAGCAACACTTTGGTGTCTTCAGGGCACCACGAAGTCTCTAGCCTTCTTTCCTGTACAAAGGACAACTGTTGACTGATGGAGTTTTTTTTCTTACAGCCCTGCTGGTTTCCTGCCTCTTACTGGGTGTTGCTCCTGGCCAGGAGCATCAGAGCAATTTGCCTCAAGTTAGTTTCCTGCACTTCCTTGCACTGCTCCTCTACATTTCCCCCAGGCTGAGACCCAGGTGAGGGTCCTGACCACTTTCCCCCGAGGGAGAGTTCTAGCTTTAGTCTCACGCCTTGGTGCTTCTTGGTGCATTGTGCACATTAAGCTTTCCAGGGTTTGTGGCCACACATGTGCTTTGGTACAGGGACAGGCAGGAAGGTGGAAGACATGGCGCAGAAATAGTGCAGCATCCTGGATGAGGCGGCTTTGTCCCTACTTGGTCTGGTGAAACTTAACGTGTATGCAGACACATTTCTCAACTGCTGACATATCAGAATCTTCTAGGACAGTGATTCTTATGTGTTCCCTGAGTTAGCTGCTTCCGTGTCACCTGGGAAGCCTGATAGAAATGCAAGTTGTAGGGCCCCACCTCAGACCTACTAAACCTGAAATGGGGTGGAACCTATTTTTAACAAGCTCTCTCAGTGATTCTGAGACAGACTCAAGTTTGAGAACCACCGAGCTAAAAGTCACTGGTCCCTGGGCCCCACAGCTGAGGCCTGAACTCAGATCTTTCTTTGCACCATCACTTTTTTTTTTCTTCTCTTTTTGACACGGTCTCTGTTGCCCAGACTGGAGTGCAGTTATACAGTGGTAGGTCACTGCAGCCTCTAACTCCTGGGCTCAAGTGATCTTCCTGCCTCAGCCTTCCAAAGTGCTAAGCCTGGGTGGTTACAGGCATGAGCCACCCTGCCTGGTCATGGACACCTTTTAGACATTTAAAAAACTTTTAATAATTCAGGAAAGACCCTTATCCCACTCACGGGGCCCTCTCATATGTACCCCCACTACCAGCCCCACTGTGGGATGACCATTAGGAATGGAGGGATGAAGGAACTGGGAATGGATAAGCAAGAATTATGTTGCCCAATCATTTTAGAAAGGCTCAATCATTTTACCCGGTGACTTTTTCTTTTTGAGTCAAGGTCTCTGTTACCCAGGCTAGAGTGCAGTGGCATGACCACGGCCACGACAACCTCGACCTGCTGGGCTCAAGCATTTCTTCCGCCTCAGCCTTCCAAGTAACTAGAACCACAGATGAGTGCCAACACACTCAGCTAATTTTTTTGTAGTGACAGAGTCTCACCAAGTTGCCCAGGCTGGTTTCCAACCCCTGGACTCAGGCAATCCTCTCACCTCCACCTCCCAAAGCGCAGGGATTACAGGCAAGAGCCATTGGCCTTGGCTGCAGTGTCTGATTTTTTTTTTTTTTTTTTGAGTTGGAGTCTCACTCTGTCGCCCAGACTGGAGTGCAGTGGCTGCCTCCGGGCACCGCAGCCTCGACCTGCTGGGCTCCGGCAATCCTTCCGCCTCAGCTTTCCGAGTAGCCGGAATTATGATTTTTTTTTTTAATCAATGAATTACTCTCATCAGTGAGGGCATTAAGTTTCCATTTGGAGATGGCCACCTGTTCTCTGTTCACCTGATTTCATTGGTAGTTTAGACCCAAGAGGTGTGTTAGGGAGTTTCAGAAATACTTGGATCATCCGGGCTCAGTGGTTCAGCCTGTAATCTCAGCACTTTGGGAGGCCGAGACAAGTGGATTGCCTGAACCCGTGAATTCAAGACCAGCCTGGGCTACTTGGTGAGACCTCGTCTCTACAATCAAAACCGAGCTGGGCTCAGTAGTACGCACCTGTAGTTCGGCTGTTTGGAAGGCTGAGGTGGAAGAATCTCCAGAGGCCAGCAGGCTTATGCTGGGGTGGCTGTGAGCATGCCACTGCACTCCAGTCTGGGCTACCAAGTAAGAAGTTAACTAAAAAAAAAAACTTGGATCACATTAGGATAGGTTATTCTCAGCTGCAGGCTATTCCTCACTTAAATCTAAGTTCTCTCAGTACTTATTATACTTAACAGTGATATAACAGTTATTTTAATTTTGAATTGGAGTCACTCTGTTGCCCAGTCTGGAGTGCAGTCGCACACTGATGGCCATTGAAGCCTCCGCCTCCCAAAGTACTGGGATTACAGGCGTGAGCACCCAGCTACCACTGCCCTTTGGGGGAAAAAACAACAACTTGGAATCTGTCACCCAAGAGAAAGGAAGAAGAAAGGGTGGATTTCAACCCGGAGCCTCCATGTCCTTTATAAAAGAGCCCCTTGTCATTTAGGTTGTCAAATGGTGTCTGACAGCACTAAGATGCTTAAGGGATTAACAAGGAAAATGGGCCTCTCAGGTGACAAGTAGGCACAATGGTCATTAAACCCAGTCCATTCTCAGCTTGACATGATGTCCCCGTTTCAAGAAGTGTCGTGAACCACATGACTTGTGTTTGCTGGATAAAGGCCAGAGGAAAGCGTGTGTAGACACAACCAGGAGGGAGACTGCAGAGGAAACTGCCAGTGTGGCAGAGGGAATGTGCTCAAGGCTTCAGTGGCCAAGGCACTGATGGTGATCCTTGGGTGTTGCTTAAAACCACAAGATCAGGGATGTATTTCTTCTAGTTGGCTCTGGAGAACTAACAGTCATTAGCGTTGGAATTTTTTCTTTACAGGATTTCTGAGACATAAAGGACTCTCCAAGCATTCCAAAGGCATTCAGTTATACATAAGGCCACTGCCTGTCTGCTCTGGAGAGGGATGACTGGGCAGTGGCCACCGGCTGTGATGAGACTTCAGCCTCTCCTCTGCATAGAAACAGGCCCCCTCGCTTCACAGGCTCTGCCCAAGCCCACCTAGAGGGGTTCCCCTTCCTCCCATCTCATGAGCTCTCCCAGAGGCTTTAGCTAACTCTGAAACCTATCCTAGGATGACAGTGCAGTGGCACAATCACAGCTCATTGCAGTCTTGACTTCCCAAGCTCAGGTAATCCTTCCACCTCAGCCTACTGAGTAGCTTGGGACTACAGGTTGTACACCACACGCCCAGCTGATTTTTTTGTAGAGACATCTCGCTATGTTGCTCAGGCTGGTCTCGAACTCCTGGGCTCCAGCAGTCCCTCTGCTGTGGCCTCCCAAAGGGCTGGGATTACAGGCATGAACCATTCCTGCCCGGCCTATAATGGCAGACTTTAGACACTCCTCCATTCTCCAAATATTGCATCTTCTGGGGAATGCTGCCAAATCCTACCTCAAATGAAGGGATGGGGCAGTCAGCTAGGCATGCAGTGACAGGTCCACCGTGCCCAGGGCCTGGACCCATGGCCCAGCACCACCCTTTCCCCACTTGGCCTTTACTCCAGCCTTTTTCCTTCTGTCACCAATGACAGGTGACATTGATCTGTAACTGGCAGCCAGGTAAACCACCGCCGAGTGCCTATGCCTCTATCCCTTTCCTCCCACTTAAGTGACATTAAAAGCATAACCCTGAATTTGACCTAATTTATACATATTCCTCTCCCAGGAACATCAACAGTAGCCCTCACAAAAAAGACGGTCACAGAACACACAGGTGAGGCTGGGACAGGTTTCAAAAACTCACTTTATTCCAATGTGAAATGAAGACGTGATGGTTTAAAAACAAGAAAAAGTTCTTGATCAGCTGTGGGGATGCTTTGCTTGCTAGCTCACGCCTGCTCCCTTTGAAACAAGGTGGACAGATCACACCCATAGGCAACTCTCCACGAAGCCCCAGGCAGAGGCCTGAGGACACAGCTCTCTGGGCTCACAGGGTGGCAATCTCCTCCCCGATCAGGGCACCGACAGCAGGCACAGAGAAGCGGCACAGGCAGGCGGAGAGAGGGAATGGCCGGGCCTGCGGAGCCTCCCGCCACCCCCAAAGCTCCTCTCAGTAGAAGGTGCCATGTGGCAAGTACCAGGTTGGGAGCTGGGCTCCACAGAGAGGTGGCAAGCACGCCTGCATCTTTACCCAGGATCCATGATCCAGCCCCGGTTCTCCCAGGCCCTCACCCACCCACCCCACTGTGCGTTAGGCAGCTCAGGTTAAAATGGGGAGAAGGATACATTCAGACTATAGCTCCCAAGTTTATCCCCACCTGGGAGGCAGGGAGTAGGGAGGCAAGTCAGAGCCGTGGCAGCGCCTCCTGCTGGGCTATGGGCAGACAGGCCAGGGCTGGGCACCCAATGTCTGGGGACCACCATTGCCAACCCCGTCCCCTCAGCCCAGAGCTACAGCTAGAACACAATTCCTGAAGCCGCTGTGGCTCTCATCCTGCCAGAAGCTAAAGTGCACCCCAACCCTACAGCCCTGCCAGAGCTCTGGCTCCCCATCCCAGGACACAGGAAAGTCCCCATCTTTTTTGGCTTAAAACCTGGACTTTGAGCCAGGTTGGGCCCGGGGGTAGTGGCAGCAAAAGCAGCAGCCATATGTCAAACATACAAATGACCTGAGAAATCCCAACTGCACTTCATCGGAACTGACCTGGGGCTATGTACAAGTTAGGAAGGACGGATCGAGACACTCGGGCATGGACACACACGCACACACCTGCTGGGCACCCGCCCCCCCCGACTGGGAACTGATGTCCGCACACTCTACTCCATTTACATGTCTTCAATTAGACCTCTGCATCGTATATTCATTGAACCAGTGCAAAAACATCTTTTGGGGGGCAGGCAGGCCAGGGTCCCAGGAGGGTGCTAGGGGTGGGAGTGGGGGTGGAACATGGAAGAAGAGGGCCTTGTGTCCTCTTCTAATCTGCAGGCACGCCCCCCTTTCTCCTGGAGTCTGGATCACTGATAACGGGGCCGATGATTGACTGTCCGTCTGTCTCCTTCTCTATCCCTGCAAGCTTGGGGAAGAAGGGTCCTTGGCAGCTGGGGGCTGGGAGCCCATGTCCTCTGGGGCCCCAGCAGGCTCAGGCTCTGTGGTTGTTAGCTCCTCGGCCCTCTCCCTGTTTTTGGCCTCCTGGAGCTGGTGCCGCCGTGCCACCTCGGCTTTCAGATTCTCCAAGTCTTTTTGGCTGAGTGGAAAAGTGGGGATGGAGGTGGGTGTCAGAGTGGGGCTTCCACCACCCTACCCAGCTTCAGTTAAACTTCCCCTCAGGACATGGCCAAGCTCTGCTCTATTCAGTAAGAATATTCTCAGCCAGGCTTGGTGGCTCAGCCTGTAAACCCGTGCTTTGGGAGGCCGAGGTGAGTGAACTGCCTGAGCCCACGGGTTCGAGACCCACCTGGGCAACTTGGCGAGACCTCATCTCTACAATAAATCAAAAAATTAGCCGGGCATGGTAGCGCGTGCCTGTAGTTCCAGCTACTTGGAAGGCTGAGGTGGAAGGACCGCGGGAGCCCAGCAGGTTGAGGTTGCAGTGGCCGGGAGCATGCCACTGCACTCCAGTCTGGGTGACAGAGGGAGACTCCAACTCAAAAATATACATATAATATACATAATATTCTATGTGTTCTATTCAGTGGAACAAGCACTTCCCTCCCACAGCAGAAAGGTCCCTAATACTGAGAAAGTAAGGAATCCACAGCTCCCTCGCACCAGTTCCTCTGTGGCCTCCTCTCCACCAGATTAGGTAGAGAAAACAGGAGTGGGACAGGGTGCTAGCACTCCTGACTGACCAAAGCCACAGCCACACATGGAAGGGAGGCAGCAGGTGAGGGGCCCCTAAGGCACCCGTGGAGATCCTCCGGGCCTGCTCCTTAGGCACACCCTGTGAATGGGAGGCAGTCAGGGAAGGAATGAGGCTGCTTTTTAGGTACTGAAAGACTACCAAGGTGTACTAGGAAGTTAAAAAAAGAAAAAATTGGCCAGGCCTGGTGGCTCAAGCCTGTAATCCCAGCACTTGAGGAAGCTGAGGTGGGAGGATCACTTGAACCCAGGAGTTCAAGTTGCAGTGAGTCATGATCATGCCAGTGCACTCCAGCCTGGGTGACAGAGCAAGACCCTGTCTCTAAAAAAAAAAAAAAAACAAAATTGTGCATGGTATGCTACAATTTTAAGTTTTAAAAAAAAGGGGCGAAAGATCACAGGTACGTATTTGCTCAATTAGGCACTGAGTATTTCTAGAAGGATTCACAAGGAACTTCGCATCACTACCTACACTCTGAATTCTGAGCCATGTTGATGCATTTTAACAAAGAAGAAGCTAAAGGCCAACTTCCAAGCAGGGTGGGGAGCATGGCAGGGCCTCACCTGAGAGGAATGAAGAGGATGCCATTGATGACGTTGAGCTGCTCCAAAACGCTGGCCATGCTGGGAGCTGTGAACTGAGGGGGCAGTGGGGAGGACAGCTTGTGAGCGAGGCTCATCCTCCTCAGGTTGGGGCGGCCCGGCTATACCCAGAGACATACCTTGAGGGGTGAGATGTTGGCACTGGAGCCATTGCGGTAGATCTCATTCATGGTGCGTTGCAGGGCCACAGCCTGCTGGGTCAGGCACTTGAGGTACTCAGAGCTCTCCTTGGTCTTCTCATGGTCCTCGCCCAGCTGCAGGGGAGAGGGGAGAGCCAGGAAGCTCAGGCTGTCCACAGCCCACAGGCCCAGGCCCAGCCCCGCCCCCAACCCACCCCTGCCACAACCCACCTGGGTCTTGTAGATGGTGTAGCCTTCCTTTTCATGCTGCAGGGCCGACCGGAACTCAGCTTTGCTCTCATAGACCCGAGCAACAAGGTGGTGGCTGCCGGGAGGTATGGCATGCGGGGCGAGGGAGGACATGAGTGGGCTGGGGCAGTGGGGGCCTGAGTTGGGGCCACGTGGGTTTCCCTCTAGAGCCCTCTAGAATCTAACCAGGAGAACATCAGTTCAGGGCTCAGAGAAGAGGTGGAAGGTGAGAGAGAGAAGGTGCTCAGGAGTCGAATGGAGACAGAGCACTGGATGCTTCCCCTGCCCGCTGCCAAGTGCTCCCCAGGCCCTGTGGCCTGGGAGTATGGGTCACGCAGCCTTCCTCACCTGAGGGCCACCTTGAGGGCCTTGGGCCCGTGGTACTTGGTGCTGACAGCCAACGCGTTCTCCAGGAAGCGCAGCGACAGGTCATACTCCATCACTCCATGCAGCACCAGCCCAATGTTGTTCTGGGGGCAGTCAGGAGGGCCGGTCAGTTCCCAATCCTCCGGGACAGAGGCGAATCTCTGCTGCCCCCCTCCCCGGCACTCACGTCCAGCAGTGCCATCTCAGGGTGGTCTTCCCCGAACACGAGCAGCATGAGGTAGCGGGCGCGGTACAGCAGGCTCAGGGCCGTGGACAGCTGGCTGCTGGCGAAGCAGTAGAGGGCCAGGTGCATCTGCAGGCGGAGCCATGACAGATCAGCACAGCTGCAGGCCCCACCCTGTGCAGACCCGGCCCCAGACAGCACTCACGTATTCCTGGATGGTGTTGGGGTGCTCGATGCCCATCACTCGCTCACTCATCAGCACCGCCTTCTGTTGGTTACTCAGGGCCTGGGGAGAGGCAGGGTTGGCTGTGCAGGGGGGGCCCTGCCGCACACCAAGTCCGCCTGGCCCGACCCCTGGCCAGCAAGCAGCCCCACACAGCGTAGCCTTGTAGCCCTGGCTGTGCTTTTGATTTGTACTTTGCGTAAAAGGCAGCGGAGGGGCGTCAGCATCAGCTGTTGTGACATGAAAGTATGCTCCACTGAGACCTTCTAAAAGTCTGCTGTCTTAAGCCTAAGCCCTTTTCTCCCTAACAAAATCTATCAAATCCACGTACAAATCTAAAACTACTAACAATGAAATATTTTTTAAGAACCCAAACGTAATCAAAAAACAGTCCCTTTGACTGAGGGGAAAGTGGGGAGCCTAGGCATGCTGACCCCAAAACAGCCTCCCCAAGTCTGAGGCCAGGCAAGGCTGCCACAAGGCCACACAGCGCTGGGCCTTTCACTCGGTGCCGTGCCAGCCTTTCCCTCGTGGAGTCTCGCAAACGTCCCTGCAGTCCCCTCACTTCACCCATCTCACTGCAGCACAGCAGGCTCCCAGCTCTCTCAAGGCCACAATTTCAGAGGAGCAGAGCTAGAAGCCCAGATAGAACAAGTGACTCTCCCGGGTCTCCCTGACTTCTATCTGCTCCTCCACACAGAGCCCTGGGTGAGGTGAGCAGCCACCTAACCCCTAGGACTGGGCTCCAGCACCGGACTCCCATCTCCTGCTACCACAGGGAATGACGCCTCACTGGCCATACCCCAATGCCAGGCCTAAACCCAAGGCCTTTGCTCACACAGCCCAGAGGGTGCTGGAGGCCCACCTCAGCGTAGTCACCCATAATGTAGTGGAGACGGGCAAGTAGGCGCAAGCAGGCGCAGATCTCCACGTGCATAGCTCCGTACACGTTGTTAAACAGGTTCAGGGCTTCGTTGATGAGCTCACAGCCCTCTTTCAGGAAGCCTGCAGGGCACCCCCAAGGGTGGCACGGTTAGGACAGGGTGAAGGAAGCCCCCACTTCCACCCAGTCCCACCTGGCCACACACCCTGCTGAACTTTGGCCTGCCCGCTCTGGAAGAAATGGAAGGCATCCGAGGCCTTGGGGTTGACATGCTTGACCACGGGAAAGATGTTGAGAACGTCCTCCTCGGTGAAGGCGGGCTTGTGGCGGCTGTCGAAGCTGTACTCCTTCAGCAGGACCTGGGGGTAAGTCCAGCACCCACAAGCAACCTCAGCCCGAGCTCCGATGTGCCAGCACCCCCTGTACCTCCCAACCCACTGACATGTGTGCAGAGATGACTGCCACGAGAAAGCCACCTCCTGGCCCTAGCAAGGTGGGGAGTCCATAGGGCTGGGGAACAGCAGGGACACTGAGGACTGTGCCCACCTGGATTCCGGTTTTCAGTGAGATCTCCCGCAGTAGTGTTATCTTCTGCAGGCCGTAGGTCTCCATGGCCTGGTCCACAGTCTCACTGGGGAGGTGAGCAGGTGGGCCTGAGTAGCCCAGTTCTGTCTGGCCCCCCAAAATGGCTGCTTCCCCACCCAGCCCAGGAGCCCCTCCCAGCCACTCTCATCCTCCAGCATCCAAACTAGCTGCTCCCAGCCCGTCCCTAAACAAGTAGTCCTCCACAGTGGCTCTTCCTTCTTCTCCAGACTTGGCTGCCCTATGACTGCCCCAGATGCCAGCTGGGCCTGGTGGCCTGCTGCGTCTCCCCAGCCCCACTGATTCCACTCACCCTGTGCCTGCCCCAGCCTCACCATGCACGTACCACTCAAGGGCAAAGTCGAAGTAGTTCTTAGCCTCCTGGCAGATGTTCTTCCAGAGCTCCTGGGGGGTCATGACAGCCCAGGCTGTGTTATCCGCAGCCCCTGGGGGCCGGTTTTTCCTCCTTTTGTTTCTCTTCTTGGAGACCAGCTCGTCAGCAGGCAGGTGGGCCACAGGGTTGGGGTAAGAGCTCAGGAAGCAGTTCAGGAAGTGGCTGATGGCAGCTGAGAGGCCCGAGAGCTCGACTCCCTGCAAGGGAGGGTTTGACCAAAGTCACAAGAGCCCTCAGCTCCAACCCGAGCTCTTCCCTGATGCCCCCACCACCCAGGGAGTGCAGGAGTGGCACCTGTAAGTATGTCTTGAAGATGTGCTTGGCAGAGCGGGTGATGAGTTCTCCAATGCCAATTTTCTGAAAGGATTCAAAAAGGGAAGTCTTGGTCAAGCTTGGCCAGGCCTCTGTTCTGGCTCCACCTGTCTCCTGGTCCACCCCAGGCACCACTCACATAGATGTGGTCCAGCTGGTCCCGGGCTGGGCTCCGGAGCACCAAGTCCAGCACCTTGCCCAGGTAGCGCATGTTGATGCCACGCTGGCGCATCACCTCTGCCAGCGTGGCCCCGTCCATGGGCAGCACTGCATGCTCCGTGCAGTCCTTCACCTGCGGGCTGCAACAGGTCAGGTCCCCAGCCCAGGGCCTCTGCCTCCACCCCCCTGGGTCTTCCCAGAGGAGTGCAGCTATCTTGGGCCTTGAGGGAAGTAGAGGACTAAGCCCCCAGCTCCATCAGGAAAGAAGGGAGGAGATAAAGCAGCAGCAGGACATGAGAACTTGCCCCAGTCTCTGGCACAAGCTCCAGGAGAGCAGTCCCCCTCCTACAGGACACAGGGACAGAGGTGTGGGCAAAGAACTGAGAACCAACAGGCTCCTCTCTGTCTGTATGGCAAAGAGCCAAGGTGCCCACTTGGGGGCTACAATTTTACTGCTGCCCCTATGTCCTGAGCCTGGGAGGCTCCAGGCTGAGCCAGGGCTGCCTGCCTTGGTAGGAAGCGCGAACCTGCCATCCTAGGGCCCAGACACAGGGCCTGTGGGACAAGGAGGATGGGAAACCCCACCTAGCTCCCACCCCAGCCCTCAGCCCCCTGCAACACAGGGCTCAGAGGACCAGATTCCTAGACACCAGCCCACCCAATGGGTTCAGCAGGGCAGAGTCTGAGCCTGATGCCTGCCCTGACCTCTCACGGCTGGGATGTCTGTCTATAAAATGGGGATGACCACTCTGCCCTGTCTGACCCGCAGGTCAGGAAAAGCTCAAGAAGTCACGGCCATGGTGCCCAAGCTTCTGAGGCGGGGATGAATGAGGCACCAGGGCCTGCAGCAGCACCCTCCAGGCAAGCCCCCCGCCTACCCTTGTGGCCCCTCCCTCACCAAGCCAGGGATCTGGCAGGAGAGCAAGAAGGCAGCCGCATCTTTCAGCAGCTGCTTCTGGTCCCGAACTTCATCCTGGCAGGACTCAGGGAAGCGAACCCCTGGAGGAGGGAGAGCAGAGAGGCTTGAACCAGGCAGAAGGGAGGAAGAAGGTAGCAAAGGAGACGTCACGTGGCACTAGTGAGAGCAGCACCAGATGGGAGGATGGGCCGACAAGCATCAAGGGCCCCAGGCTCTCCCACAAGCCTCTGCCACGCCCTGTGGGGCTCTGGCACTGGCCAACCCTGACTGCTTGCCTGGCGAGAAGATGTCCGGGTTGAAGCGGATGTCGAAGGCCGTGCTGCTGATAGAGCCAACTGCCTTGCATGCGTTACGGATCACCTCCCGGCTGCGAGGGTCTGCTGTGGAGACATGGCCCGATGGGAGGCGGCCCCACTCTGCCGATGGCAGGGCTGGGCTGCCCCAAGCCTCACTACCCACCAGCTCCTTGCAGAGGTAGCTACCAGTCTCTCTCAGGGACCGGATCACAAGCCACCAGGACAGGCTAGGGGCCTCCCCCCAACATCCACAGCAGCCACACCTGTGCCGTCATCTGCAGCAATCGTCTCCGCCAGTTCCTTCACCTTGGCCAGGCCACTAGCACTGCTGCCCTCCTCCTCACTTCCCACCTCGGGCACTGGAGGGTCTACAGGCTTGGACTCCAAGGAGGGAGGCCCACCATTTTCCAGGCAGGTGGGGTTCTCCAGCTTGCTGGCTTTCTGCTGCATCAGCTGCAGGGCAGCCAGCTTCATGAAGAGGAGATACCTGGAGCGCAGCAGACAGGGCAGAACAGGACATGGGAAGGGGGTATCTGGAAGCTCTGCTGGCCCCACAGCTTCCTGCTAGCTGCAGAAACCAGAGCCAGGTCCCGGGCTCCTGGTCTGCTGGGGATGAGGAATGTTGTGGCTGGAAACCCTGTGGGCATGGGGCCATATCCTGCCCCACGTGCAAGCGTCAATGTGTGTATGCACGTACCCAACAGCAGCAGGTCATAGCAAAAACCAAGATCTCTCCAGACAGGAAGAAGACAGCCAGGGTATATGGGGAGTGCAGGAAGAGGGGCTCCCCATCCAGGCCAGGACTCCCAACAGGAATGCCACTGACATTTTGAGATAGAAAGATTCACTGACAAGGCCAACTCCTAAGCACTATAACCAGCAGCACAACACCCGGTACCCCACCTGCCAGCCCCGGTATCATGACAGTCACAACCCCCCCCAGACTTATAAATGCTCCTTAAGAAAACAGCACCAGTTGGGCTCGGTGGCTCAGCCTGTAATCCTGCGCCTTTGGGAGGCTGAGATGAGTGGATTACCTGAGCCCGCGGGTTCGAGACCCGCCTGGGCAGGCGAGACCTCGTCTCTACAATAAATCAAAAAATTAGCCGGGCATGGTAGTACACGCCTGTAATTCCGGCTACTCGGAAGGCTGAGGCGGAAGGATCGCTGGAGCCCAGCAGGTCGAGGCTGTGGTGGTCAGGAGTGGCCACTGCACTCCAGTCTGGGCGACAGAGTGAGACTCCAACTCAAAAAAAAAAAAAAGAAAAAGAAAACAGCACCGGCCAGGCTCGCTGGCTCAGTCTATAATCCCAGCGCTTTGGGAGGCCAAGGTGAGTGAACTGCCTGAGCCCACGGGTTTGAGACCTGCCTGGGCAACTTGGTGAGACCTCATCTCTACAATAAATCAAAAATTAGCCGGGTGTGGTAGCGCATGCCTGTAGTTCCAACTACTTGGAAGGCTGAGGTGGAAGGATTGCCGGAGCCCAGCAGGCGAGGCTGTGGTGGCCGGGAGCAGCCACAGCACTCCAGTTTGAGCGACTGAGACGCCAACTCAAAAAAAAAAAAAAAAAGCTGGGCTCGGTGGCTCAGCCTGTAATCCCGCGCCTTTGGGAGGCTGAGGTGAGTGAACTGCCTGAGCCCGAGGGTTCGAGACCCGCCTGGGCAGCAAGACCTCATCTCTACAATAAATAAAAAAAAAAAATCAGCCGAGCGTGGTAGCGCATGCCTGTAATTCCGGCTACTTGGAAGGCTGAGGCAGAAGGATCGCCGGAGCCCAACAGGTCGAGGCTGCGGTGGCCGGGAGCGGCCACTGCACTCCAGTCTGGGCGACAGAGTGAAACTCCAACTCAAAAAAAAAGAAAACAGCACCAATTTGAAACTTTTGTCATACCTGGCCCTTTTATTTGGTAAGAAAAGAAGAAATGAAAAGAATAAAGTTTCTATTATTAAAAAAAAAAGAAAGAATGAAAACAGCACTGGCTGGGTACAGTGGCCCATGGGTTCGAGACCAGCCTGGGCAACTTGGTGAAACTTCATCTCTTCAATAAATCAAAAAACTAGCTGGGCATGGTGGTATGTGCCTGAAGTTCCAGCTACTTGGAAGACTGAGGCGGAAGGATTGCCTGAGCCCAGCAGGTTGAGGCTGTGGTGGCCAGGAGTATGCCACTGCACTCCAGCCTGGGTGACAGAGTGAGACTCTGACTTAAAGAAAAAAAAAAAAGGAAAGAAAAGAAAACCGCACCGGGGAGGGTATATCCAGAGCAATTTGAATCTATGCTCCCGGGTTGCAAAAATTTTTTAATTTTTAAAATTAACAAGGCTGGGCTTGGTGGCTCAGCCTGTAATCCTGCGCTTTGGGAGGCCAAGGTGAGTGAATTGCCTGAGCCCGCGGGTTCGAGACCCGCCTGGGCAACTTGATGAGACCTCATCTCTACAATAAATCAAAAAATTAGCCGGGTGTGGTAGCGCGTGCCTATAGTCCCAGCTACTTGGAAGACTGAGGTGGAAGGATTGCTGAAGCCCAGCAGGTCGAGGCTGCGGTGGCCGGGAGCGGCCACTGCACTCCAGTCTGGGCAACAGAGTGAGATTCTGACTCAAAAAAAAAAAATTAAATTAAATTAAATTAACAACAACAAAAAAGAAGGACAGCACCGCTTCAGCCAAGTCACTGGTTTGGCTACTCACTAGTTCACAACCAACGTAAAGCCCTGATCTCTGCATTTGAGAGCCTGATAGCAGGAGGTGGGAGAAGGCGGAAGGGGGCTCCAGTGAGTGTGGCCAGAACAAACCCTTCTTCACCTTCCAGAGGTTCTCCCTTCAGAGACCCAGCCTCAGAAGAACCCAGGATGCCCATGTCCCCCTGGCACCTTCGAGCCTGCTCCTCACCTGTGTTCCACGAAGGCATCCACCAGCTCCTGGCGCAGGCAGCAGAGCTTGTGCCGGTGGGTGCGGGGGAAGCCAGCGCGGGTGCACTCCTCAGGCAGCTCCTCGCTGGGCACAGGTAGGAAGTTGAGGTCAGGGGGGAAGGTACGCAGCAGGTCAAGGATGTAATGGCGCCCGTCATTGCCGATGATGCCCTTGCACTCGACTGAGGAGCATAGCTCCACCTCCTCGTCATGGTCATTAAGCACCCAGTGCCGCAGGATCTTGAGGGGCCGGCTGGTGCGCTCCAGCAGCTCCAGGTACCGTGGGTGTGACACCACTGTCTTGCCAAAGTCAATGGAGCCATAGATGACACTCTGCTCCTGGTCCCGCTCCAGGATGCCAGGGATGATGGACTGGGCCGTGACCCGGTAGCCACGGTAATCTACCACCACCGTGCCCAGCGTGTACAGCCCCTCCACATCCACTGCGTTGTATGTGCGCACGCCATTGAGGTCGTTGGTGGGTGCTACGTAGGCTGCCACGTCCCCACCAAAGTCCTTGTAGTGGTCACGGACGTCAAAGCCTAGGCTGAAGAAGATGTTGTTCCAGATAAACATCTGCATCTTGGTCTCCTCGCTGGGATTGATGGCCATGACGTTGCCGTCAATGACTGCCATGGCACCCCGTGTGGCTGCGGCCGTGAAGTCGCTGTGCACCTGGGAAAAGCCAAGGTTGGGAGGTGAGAGGACCCACCCACAAGAGTCTCAGGCTGCATCCACCTGGCCAAGCTCACCTACATAGTGGAAGCAACCAGGCCTGCACTGGGAGCAGGAACCCTAGCCTGTTTCCTCATATTTAGAAAAGGGCAAGAAAACCATTTGTTACAAAAAGTAAACATTTATACTTCAGGAGAGAGCAGAGCTTAGTGACTAACAAGGAGTGTGAGGAATGAAGCAGGTGTGGGATCCACCAGTTACGTGCCAGGTGAACTTGGACAAGCAAACTCTCAGATCTAGTTTTCTCATCTATGAAACAGAGACAATAAAAGTAATGACATCAGCCGGGCTTGGTGGCTCAGCCTGTAATCCCAGTGCTTTGGGAGGCTGAGGTGAGTGGATTGTCTGAGCCTGTGGGTTCGAGACTCACCCGGGCAACTTGGCGAGACCTCATCTCTACAATAAATCAAAAAATTAGCCGGGCATGGTAGCGCGCGCCTGTAGTTCCAGCTACGTGGAAGGCTGAGGCGGAAGGATCGCCAGAGCCCAGCAGGTCGAGGCTGCGGTGGCTGGGAGCGGCCACTGCAATACAGTTTGGGCGACGGAGTGAGACTCCAACTCAAAAAAAAAAAAAAAGTAATGACATCTACAAGACATCCTAAAGATTATAGGAAATCATGTCTATAAAGCAACTGGCATCATCCTCAAGTACCCAAGAAATTATAGCTCTTACTTCTATCATTATCATCTCTGGGCAGCAAGACCACGGAAATCTTTTTTAAAGCAACTATTTTTTCCCCAGTTTTCTTTCTTCATAACAATACTAATAGCTCTTAAACCCCAGCAAGCTGAAGATGTTGTACAAATAAGCCCCTGCCCCAAGTGGATCATGGTTGAGCCAGAAGAAGGTCCCATAGCAATCTGCGGTGGAGGGCAGGAAGCTGAACAGCCCTGGACACTCAACCCAGATGGGAAGTAGAGCCCGATCCTCCCAGGAACTCCAAATCACAAAAAGGCCAGGAAAAGGTACAGGGGTAGGCTGCTGGGAGGCAGAGGCTAAAAGACCTTGCAGGGGACCCTGATCAGCCTCCAGGGCACCTGACAGGGCCGCACACCCACCCCAGCTTCCCTCACTCTCCTCCTGTCCACAAAACCTGACAGCAGGTGTGGGTGGGCCTGAGGTTGTCAGTCACCAGGGGCTGCAGGCACCTTGAATATGGCTCTTTCTCGAAGCAGCCGCTCAGGCAGGTTTTTGCGGGGCAGTTCCCTTGTCGTCTGCAGCTCCTCATTCCAGTCCCGGGTCTGCAGAAGGACCAGGAAGAGACACACAGGCTCAGTCTGTGCCCCATGAACTGCTCTGAGAAGTCCTTCTTCCACCTCCCCATGGACAGCCCCAGAATCCCAAATGGACACAAGCACAGAGCCTCCAGGGAAGTGCACAGAGCCCTGCCTGGCACCCAGGAAGGGAGGGGGTGCCTAGTGAGGGCAGGGCCAGGCTGCCGGCACCTGTCCAGGAATGTGCTCTTCATAGCCCAGTCTCGAAGTGTAAGCATCCTCTGCACGCACGCAGTCCATGGCGTGTTCTGCCTGGGGGGCCGTCCAGCTATACACCTGGAATGGGGTAGCAATCCTCTCGAATGGGTGGCGCTGGACCCTGTGGTGAGCAGGAGGGGAGAAGATGGGGCAGCCCACCAAGAATAGAGCCCTTCTTCTGTGGGGCCCCCACCTGTTCTGTCATTTCCCTGCCTGACACATGCCCTGAAGAGTCAAGATGACGTCCTCTTCAAGGGCTGCTGTCTCAGCGTTAGCTGACAGTTCCCTGAGGGAGACTCAGGCACCGGGGGCAGTCTCTTAGGGCAGAAGCACTGGAACTCAGACAAGTCGGTTCACCCATACACCCATGTGACATGGGACAAGACAGGGGCAGGACAAGATGAAGGCGTTACCTTTTCTTCTGCAGCACAGCAAAGTTTTTTTTGAAGGTCGGGCTGATCTGGTTGAGCAGCTCCACGAGGGAATGGCTGAGGAAGCGAGGGCTGGCGGGCTTGGGGTTGAAGTGATAGGCTGTGGACCTGCAGGAAGAGGTGCTCCCTGAGCGGGTGCCCCAGTATCTGCCCAGACTGGGGACAGGTGCACACCCGGGGCCCGCGGTGGGCTGGCAGGGACTCACTGGTTCAAGTAGAAGCCCCGCGTGGATGCGGTAATGCTAACTTGCCGGTCCTCAGCTGTGATCACAAACAGGTACATGAGGTCCCCGTGCATCTTGCGGTTCCCAGGGGGTGGGTTCCAGCCACTCATGGTGAGCACTTTTAAGCACTGCAAGGGCTGCAGGAATGGCAGAGCACGAGTAGGCTGGACCTCCTGGTGCGTGGCCTCCCACCACCGGGTGACCCTCCTCCTCACTCCCCGCGGCAGTCCTACCTTCCAGTCCCGGTTTTGGGGCTGCAGGGGACACAATGGCCGCTCCCGGCTCCCTGGCAGGATGTACTCAGGCGGTGTGCAGTCAATGGGATCCATCTCCAAGCCCTTCTTCCGCTTCCCGCTGTCTGAGGGACCCGAGGCTGGAGGTCAGCACAGGGCCACCCAGGACCAGCTAGCTGTCTCTCTACTTAAGTGTGGCTCTGGTCTGGGCACCTCCGCCCGGGCCCCTCTATGTGGCCTGGCCCTCAGCCCCTTCACTAGCCCCTGGCCTCCTTGCTTCCAGCCCCTGGGCCCAATCCCAGTCCCAATGCCTCCTGCACCTCCCAGGTCGCCATTTGTAAAGACACTCAGGAAGGACAAGGAATTGCAGTCAACCCCGTTGAAGGCATCTGATGGGTCCAGGCTTTTGAGCAGGTCACGGACATGGCGCACGTGGATGCGGGCCTCGCGCACTGTGTATGGCTCTGTCAGGGAAAGAGGGGCAGGTGTGATCAGAGCTCTGTACCCTGGAACAACCTGGCTAGCATAGAAAATAGTTTATAAGGGTACTATCATGGGTGGTTTTTATTTTCAACATCAGGGTTCCATTTTCAAATTTCACTATGAACACATAAGCTGCAGTTCTGGTTGCAACACATACTCCTGTCTGCTGGTGGGCAGAGATCCCAAGTTGCCCAGGTTGGTCTCGAACCCGTGAGTTTTCCAAGAGATCTTCTATCAAATGCCTCTTGAAAAACACTAAGGTCTTGGGGAGCCCACAAGGCCACCTGCTTTTTGTGCACTAGTGTCTTGGATAGGCGGGGCCTTTGGAGCTGCCGGGCCTGCTCTCCCAGGGGTGGACCACTCAGAGGAGTGGACCAAGGACTTCCCAGGGCCCCCAACTTCAACAATATTCCCCAATGTGTGCCTCCTGGGATTTTGATGGTGGTTGTTTTGGGGGAGGAGGGAGAGGTTCTGTGATCAACAATGGGCAACACTGAGCTAGACTTTTTCCACAATTGCTCTTAACAAGCAGAGAGGCCCTGGGAACTTGGAACTTGAGTGGCTTCTCCGCAGGGAACTTGAATCCACAGGAGTTTTTATTTTACAACCAAGCCACTCTCACCACACCACCTCATGGTGCTGTGTCAGGCTAAACCTCCTCACTCAAGGTCTATGAGACTTATCATGTATCTTTACAGAATTCCATCATGCTGATTTTTAGCCCTGGCTTGGTACTATCTGCTTTGTTTTTGAATCATGAACCTGTTTTCTTTTGATTTGGAGTCTCACTCTGTCACCCAGGTTGGAGCGCAGTGGCACACTTACGGCCACCGTAGCCTTGACCTGCTGGGCTCAGATGATCCTTCTGCCTCAGCCTTCCAAGTAGCTGGAATTACAGGCATACGCCACCACGTCTGGTTAATTTTTTTGATTTAATGTAGAGATGAGGTCTTGCCAAGTTGCCCAGGTTGGTCTCGAACCTGTGAGCTTGGGCAATCCTCTCACCTCAGCCTCCCAAAGTGCTGGGATTATAGACATGAGCCACCATGCCCAGCCACAACCCTATACTTAAAACCATGGGTCATGAAGTTGGAGGATGCAGGCGTGACAGCCCGAGAGGCAGATCTATGCTCCAATCCTGCCTCCACATGCTCTCTATGACACAGAGACTTCAGCAGAGGTGATGAAGCCCTGTCTGGCCCTGCCTCAAGGACCCTCCCCTGGGCAAGCTGCCCAAGTGCTGGACCAACCTTCCACCACACGGAGCACTGAGCCCTCCTGAAGCCCCTCGACACTGCGCAGCTCTGAGAAGTGGTCCAGCATGTTACCATCCAGGTGCAACGAGAAGCAGGTGCGGTGACACGTGTCTTCTCGGTCCATGAGCACCTGGTGAATTTCCTGTACCATCTCCTGGGGGGACACCTGCCAGAGAGAAGGACCCATCTACCCTGGTGAGAGGGCACATGGCAGGGAGCAAGGACATACCCCCTTGTAGCCAGCCCTAAGTTCCTGGGTCCTAAGAATAAATGCTGAAAAAACTTAGTTCCCCACTTTTGGCTTTTAAATTCTAGGCCCCATCAATACACACCATGCTTATCTGCACCTGTGCATGTACAGGAAAGATCCTGGCCCTACTGACTATTCCGGCAGACAAGAGAAATCTCTTGGGAGAGATGGAAGAACAGGGGGAGAGAAATGGCAGCCTTGCCTCTTTCCTTGCCCAGTGCTGAGGTTCCCAGGGCAAATGGCTTTTGCCTTCCAGAAGAGACACTCTGGGGCTCAAGTCTGTGGGCACAGAGGACATAAGAGAGCCTGGTTCCCTGCTAAGTTACCAGTCTGCAAGACCTCTGGGTTGGCTGTGTCCTTGGAGTCCACTCAATAGCAGACGGAAAAGTCACAGCCCAGAGAGAGGTGACTTGCCTGGAGTCACAGAGCAAGAGGTTAGGGAGTCCTGGGACCATGACACCTACTCAGTCACTATCACTCCTCTCCCTGAACATGACGGGCAGTCCCACCTGGTAGCTGTCCTCCAGCAATGGGTAATGACCTGAACCTGGACTTGATACCCACATCTACCACACTGGCTGAGGGACCCCTGGCAAAGCAGAGGAACCTCAGTCTCCTGTCTACAACACAGGGCCAGGAGGAGCAAGGGCAAGGCTCGACTTGCTGGGCTCACCCTCCCCAGCAGGCTCATGCCTGAGACCCAGCAACCCTTCCTCCATCTCACCTGCAGGGAGAAGGGTTCGATCCCAGGGGCCAGAATCTTCACAGAAAAGCCCGTGTCCTGAATGACAATGACTTCCTGGCCAGTGGTCTCATCTCCTGGCTCGGCCTCATCCAACCCATTCTCCCTGGGTGGCTCGGCTGCTCCCTCCTCCTTCTTCATGCTCTCTGGGCAGTCCCCATTCAAGAGCATGACTGATGGCGGCTCTGGGGTTGATAAGAATGGAGCTGAGTCAGATAGGCCCAGGTGGCCAGGAGGGGCCGTCCGCCCCATCCCAAGGTAGGCATGCCTTACCAAATGGCACCTGCACGCCCTCCCGAGCCTTGGCCCTACAACCCCACCTCACCCTCAGCATACCTGCAAGACATTACCTTCTCCCTTCCACATTCTATGCCCTCCCTTCCCATCCTGTTCCTCAGCCCACCACAGTCCAGTTTCTAAGCACACTGCCCAAACCAGAGTCACCAACGCAACCCTTAGGGCCAAGCCCAAAGATCTTCTCCAGCCCTAACACGTCTGGCTTCCCAACAGCATCCCATACTATCCCCCACTTCTTCCTCCTCTTCCCTGACCAAAGTGGCAACCCTGTCTCTCCATCTCCAGCTCCACCCCTTTCCACCAGTCCTGAGCAGGGCCCCAGCTTTTCCAGTTCTCACCTCACCCTCTCCCATGGCTTCAAACATCCTCCTGCCTGACAGCTCACATGGCCAATCCTGGCCTCGATCAAGCTTCTCAGAACCTGGAGACAGCTGCCTCCCAGGCATCCGCACACAGCTGTCCCTCAGGCATCATGGAAGACTCATCTTGCAGGGATGGAATTCATCTTCCTCCACAAACTGGCCCCCACTCTGTGAAACCCCTACCTCCTACCTAGTCACCCACCCTAAATCTCCCAAGTGACCCATGGGGCTCAGCCTTTGCACCCTAGGTGCAAGCATTTCTCCAACTTCAAGGGTGCCAACTAGAACCTGTCTAAGAAATCCACCATTGAAACTCAAGCCTTTGAAGCCAGCACCAACTAAGTCAGCCTCAGCTCCTGCCTGCTGGCTGAGGTCTAGCTACACCAAGCCACTTTCCAGTGGCCTGAGAACACCCCACACCTTCCCACCCACCTCTGCTGCCCCTGACACCCCATTCAATAGAGCAAACCCTCTTCTTGAAAGCCCACCCAAACAACACCTGAGGGTAAAACCACAACCCCTCACCCCCCACCACCATAATTCCCAGAGCAAACATAATGCTGCATCCAGGGTAGCCATCCACACCAGCAGCTCTATCTCCCACCTTCTATCTTGCCCTGGCTCACCAAAAAGGCATCAAAGTAATGATTAATGACAGAAAACCTCTAGTCCAATGTTTGTGGACAGCACCCACCTCGTCTGCTGGGGAAGGGAGAGAGCAGGTGACCGAGACCTTTCATCCCCCTGCCCCAGGCACTAGGGGATTCCTCCCTGCCCCAGGGAGCTGAGGACCTCTTCTCAGAAACCCTCCAGCAAAACACAGGCCTGCCTGAACGTCCATTTGGCAAACAGGGACCTTGGGCCCCAGATCTGCCCATCAGCCATCAGCTCGCCTAGCTCTGCCCATTCCATCCAGACCCTACTTCCCCTTCCCTACCCAGCTGTCAGGAGTGGGGACAGGGTGCATTTCCCCAGAACTGTGTGGTCCCAACCCAGACCCATCAGACACATGGAACAGGGACCTCAGGAAAGGGATCAGCCCAGTATGGAAAAACATGCCAGGGGACTCTTCCCCTCTCTGTATCCCCATAACTTAGTGAGAAAGAGGACCTCTAGGAGCGCAGATAGAGTCCCCTTCCCCCTTCCCCAAATAAGGGTATCTGAGGCACAGAAAGGTACAGAGTCTGGTCCAAGGTCATCAAGTCGGAATGGAGCCCAGATTTCCTTCCAAGCCCACACCCAACAACACCGTACTGTCCTCAACCCCGGCCACTGTGAACTACCTGTGTCTGTCATTGTCCCTGCATTGCCATCACACCTTCTCCAAATCTGCAGTGAAACTCCCAAGAACCACAGGGATGTCCCCCTTCCAGTGACCAAACAGCCCCAGGCAGGGGAAACCCCAATCCCCTATTGTGTGAGCAGCAAGTTAACACCTGCCTAATTCTAATGACAGAGCATACAGAGACAGGAGGGGTAGTGGTTGGTCAGCTTTCAAAAAGCAGCAAGAGGAATGGCAGATAGAAGGAAGAACTTCCCCCTGCTGGGACTGAGAAAGGCCTTGTGGCTGGCAAGCCCTTAGGATGAAGGGGGGAATAGGAAGGGCCCCCACCCAATACAGAGCGCAGTTGCAGTTTTGAGTTCTGAGATCCCAGAAGTGGAAAGCCGGAGACTCGGTCCTAGACAGGGAGCTTATGCTCCTTGGCATGTCTAGAATGGAGAGGACACAGACGAGAAGAGGGAAGACAAGGCAAGGTAGTCATAGCTCCCACTCTCCTCCCTTCCCAGCCCAGGGAGCCCACCACCCTTAGGGGATAATCTATTCCTTGATCAGATTTCAAAAGAATATGGATGGCTCCCAGGAGCTTCCTTTCCCCAGGACAGCCTGCCCTGTCCCTCCTCCCTCCTCTAAGGAAACCTGAAGGACTCCCCACCACTGGATGAAAGCCAAGTGATCTCCCCAGCAAAAAGCTGGTCAGCTGGTCCACGCACAAGGTCCCCAGTGCCCACCTGATGTGGTTGGCAGCAGCCCTCTCCTTGGTTCTGGAGTCTCAGGCCTGCCATGGCAGCTCTCCGGCTCAGGCCCAGCACTGCCCGTGTCTCTTGTTCCAGCCTCTGCTGCTACTCTTGCCCTAATGCAGCTGGTCAGCCTAGGGCTGGAGCTCCGGCTGGCTTCGGGTTTCAGTGGGGCCAGGCCTGCCGGGGCGGCCCCAGGAAGGGCACACTCCCCCTGCCTTGCATCGCGCTCAAGGTCGGCTAGAAGGACGGCTGTGGGCCCGAAGGCTCTGGTGGCTCCAGGACCCCACGGGAGGGTGCTACAAGAACTCAGGCCCACCTCCCTACATTCCCCGGAAGGGGGGTCACTGCTGGCAAAGCCGCTAGGGGGACAGGAAAGTCCGATATTTGGGGTACCTGGACCCCTCTGGATCGAGGGCCTAGGAGATTGATTGGTAGGGGCAGGGCCCAGCAAAGGAGCCCTCTCCTCAGCTCCAACCACGGTAGGAGTGGGCAGGACCGCTTCAGCCAGTTGCCGGCAACAGCTGATGCAGACCCAGGCCCAGGCCATGAGGCAGCCGCCCCGGTCCACCAGTCGCAGACACTGAATGCCCTGCCTGCCTCCTGACTCAAGTGGCTGGCTGGGCCCTCAGGCTCCTGCTGCCCCCTGCAGGTGACCTGGCGGCTGTCGCTTTCTTCAGAGTCACTGGTTCTGGTGGGAGGGAGGGGGATGGGCCCCCAGTCTCCCAGAGGACAAATGCACCCGTAACCCAGGTCTCCAAGCTCTACCAAGAAGCTGGCAGGCTCCATCTTCCCTTCCCAGCAGCCCCTGCACTGCCAAGAGAAAACCAAGTATCTCCCAGGGGAGAAGAGAGCTGGCAGCAAGAGGCCGAAGGCCGCTCGGCTGGGGAGAAGGAGCATGCCCAGCCTCGCCAGGGCGCCTTCCCAGGGCCTCTGACTCGTTGCCAGGGCCCAGTCAGGACTGTTCTGGCATCCATACTAACCAGGTGGGGGCGGGAGCCAGGCCTTCCCTCCAGGTCCCTCCAGGCCCAGGGACCCAGGCAGCCCTGCGTGTCTGGCACCCAGCAGACCCTTAGCCTCTCCATAGCCCCCATGAACTTTCTGTTTCTCATGCAATAACCAGATGGTAAGAAGGGCTAGGCCAAGGCAGAGCCCTTCTCCTCCTGCCCCATCCCCAAACACACCCCAATCCTCTGGCGAAAGGGGTGGGGCAGAGCAGCTTGGCAATGACCCCAGAGGAGTATTGACAAACACCTCCATTCTGGTTACCGTAGGGCCAATACTCACTCCAGGCCCAGCCGACAAGCTGGTCCCTGAATGGGCTTGACCACCCCATCTCACTTGAGGAAACTGAGGTTCTAGAAGAATAGTAAGTAAGCTGCCCAAGGTCACAGAGGCAATAGGCTGCAAAGCCAGGTCAAGAAAAAACTAGTGTGGCAGACGCCCAAGCCCATGCCTTTGTGCACTACTCCCACTGAGCACAGTCCACCATCCTACTCCCTGGGGGTCAGGTAACAGCTCCTCCTTCCTCCTCTAGGCCCACAGCTCCACCCAGGAGGCAGATCTATCTCCAGTCACAGGACCCCCCAAGCCTCTACACCTTTAGGCCAGCACTGCCTCCTCTCATACTCCAGGAAGCATCTTAGAGGATCTGAGCTTTAGGGAAAGGAAAAAGGAGGTCCTTTGTAGAATGGGAAAGGGTTGCCCTAATGGTACTCTACTCACATGCAGGTTGGAACACACCCCCCCACCCAAGTCTTAACTGAACTAATGAGAGTGAGGAGATAAAGTATACCCTTGTCCTGGCCTGGGAGCACAGGACTCCCAACAGGCAGCAAACAGGAGTTAGGGGAAAAAAAAAACAAAAAAAACTTAGACTATCCCAGGTGGCCTGTGTGCCTCCCATCCTGGCAGGGACTCACTCAGGAGACTGTGCCAGGGCCAGACCACGCCCCAGCAGGTGAGGCTCCAGCAGGAAGTAAGGCCCCAAAAGACCCATCACCCCATCCCAGGAACCCAGGGCTTCAAGGAAAGGGGACTAAGAGCAGTCAGGCAAGGCCACCTAAGACCCTAGGGGGTAAGCATCTGTTTGACTCCTCCCCGTCCTGCCCTGGACAGAAGCAGGTTTTCAGGGTCTGAGGACAGTCCAGAGTTCCTCAGGCTTCTCTCTGCTCAGATCCTACCCAAGAGAGAAACTTTGGATCCTGTTGGGGAGCTCCGGTAAGCCCCTAGACTCCTCCCCAATCTGCCAGCTCGCTTCTCCTCCCCCTCTGGGCCTCAAGTTCAGAGAGCCCTCCCCTAGGCAGAAGGAACTCGACACACCACTGTGAACTTGAAAAACCTGCCCATTCTCTTAACCCCTAAAAGCTGCTTTATTCCCAAGAAGGTAACTGACCCTTGCCCCTCACCAACAGCTGTGATTACCTCTTCCTTAAGAGGACTGGAGAGCCAGGCACAGTGGCTCACGCCTGTAATCTCAACACTTTGGGAAGGTGGAGGCGAGAGGATTGCCTGAGCCCGGGATTTGAGACCAGCCTGGGCAACTTGGCCCCACGATAAAATAAAAAAATTAGCTGGGTGTGGTTGCGCACACCTGTGGTTCTAGTTACTTGGAAGGGTGAGGTGGAAGGATCGCCTGAGCCCAGCAGGTCGAGGCTATGGCAGCCATGACTGTGCCACTGCACTCCAGCTTGGGTGACAGAGTGAAACTCCGTAATAAAAAACAAAACAAAACAAAAAAACAGAAACAAAAGAGGACTGGAGAGCCTTTGAGAGAGGGTCCTAAGGTCAGGAGCCTCAGTTCTGATGCTCAGGTGCGAGCCTGTTGGGGATCTTCATTAAGGCTCTTTCCTTCTTTTAATAGATCCAGGCTAGATGTAATATAAGTTCTAGTATCTATACTAGCCTCCCAAAGACATAGGAGCTAATGTCTTACCCACTAGTATGCTCCCAGTTCCCCCAAAATGAACAGCTGTGCCCTTTCCCTGACCCAGCTCAGCCCCCAGATAGAGACCCTCAGCACATACATAGTTGAGAAGGGGTTTCACTGACTCACAGAAATGCGCCAAAAGATTCTCCCCTTTCAGCCCCCTCATTCTCAGCATATGATCCAAACTCACATACCCCTCCCGGCTTCTTCTGGGACAGGCCAGGGCAGTCTTGGCTTGCAAGCCTTGAACTAGAAATCCAAATGCTTCCCTTAACAACTAAATTACTGTGTGACCTTGGGCAAATAGCTTCAACTCTTCAGGTTTCTTTGCTAGAAGGGAAATCAGCCAGCCCAACCTCCTCTTATCTTAGCCCGCCCCACTGATTCAGAACCACAACAGGACAAAGCCTGGTAGGCTGGGGCTATCATTATTTGTTGTTCGCCCAAACCATAGCCTAGTCTAGGCAATCAGCAAAGCTGCCACAGTACCTGTCCCTCACCCCAGGCTAACTCTGCTATGATGAGAACAGGGTCAGAAAGCCTACCTAACAAGATCCCCATCCCGACTCCCAAGTCAGCCCTGGCCCGCTAACCAGAAGCTGGGAAGGGAGATGATGATAAATTTGATCACACATCCCTACTGAGGAGAGTTGGGGGGAGTGGCAGATGGGGGTAGCTCTGCACTTCCACTACCACCTAAGGCAAAGAGGACTACAGTCCAGCTCTGAGGCTCTGAGGAAGATTTGGGGAGATGACAAATGAGGGTGTGTGAAGTGGCTTCTGGATCCAAGGCCAGAAATCTGAGATATGATGGTGAGAAGAGAGGGAACAGAAGAGGCCCAGGAGAAATGGAGAGAAGTAGGCCTCACCCGAGGCAAGCAGCAGCCACTCCCAAAGCCACTACCACACAGCCCCCATGGGGGAGAGCTGGAAGCTCCACTCCACACTAATGACCTTTGCCTTAAAAAGAGCAACTCTGGTCTGACCCACTTTTCGCAATAAGGCAGGTTAATGATCAAGTTCTGGCACAAACACCTCTCCCAGCCAAAGAGCTTGGCTTTGCCCCCATGCACAGGCAGATCCCCGCTACCCCCAAGTCAGCAGACCAAGCCAACACCTGAGATCACAGCCCGAAGACCTGGGTTTAAAGCCTTCCTCTGGGGATGATCCAGGGAAGACCCCTCGCAACACACACCCCCCACCACGCGCTCCCCTCACAGACCAAGCCTTGGCAGCCTCGAGCTGAGCCTCACTTCCAGGGCTGCAGCCCGGCGCACAGGGAATGCCTGGGATCCTGATGCGGAAGGGGGCCTGAAGGAGGATGTCTCGCAAGTGTCAGCGTGACCCCAGCCCAAAGGGCTCCCCATGCTTGGGCGAGGAGGGGGTGGGGCCGCCGATTCTATCGGTCTGCGGCGGCGCACCCCGAAACCGCGTGTGCGCGCACGTGTCCCCGCGATCCCGCGCGCGCGTGTGCCCGCCGCGGCTGCCCTC
>NW_007255566.1:256752-266838 GCF_000164805.1 Carlito syrichta
AGCCTTTGACCCCACCGCTGCTCCCCTGCCCCGCCCTCACGCCTGTCTCGGCCCACGGCGGCCCGCGAGGGACAAAACCCGCCGCGCCTCTTTACCCATCCACCGACGCGGCGACTTTCTTGAACGCCTTAAAGGCAACGTACGCTGACTTCAGGGAAAGAGAGGCTTCGGCACCCTCGAGAGGCGGGGCTTCAGGGAGACTCCCTGCGGTTCTCTGCCCGTCGGGCGGGCGCTGTGACCTTGGGTGGAGACTTGTCTGGGACTGCCGTTGCTTACCCTCCCCTCCCCCAATGACCCTCTGTTTTCCTTTTGCAAGTCTGCCAGATGACCACAACGTCTCTAATTTGCGGTGTTAGTGTGACCCTCAGCACCCTCCTCACCAAGTGTGCCCTTTTCTGTCGAATATGTGGGGCTGGGGACGTCTGGTTCATCTCTGATCTCCCTGCAGCACTGAATTATTGAGGAGGGGGTGGAGGGCAACCTAGGGCATGGTCACCAGTGATGGGTAGGGGTGACTGATGCGGATAAAGTGTACGAGTGGACCCACTTAACTTTGTCCAGAGCCAACACGGGCTCCTCCCTACCAGCATCCTCGACACACCCTACCGGATGGGTCATGTAGACTGATATCCTCATTTTGCAGTGTAGGAAGCCGAGATCAAGGTCACACAGAGACCAAGAGGTAGAGCAAGGTCTGACTAAATTGAGTTCATATTTTGCAGTTGTTTGGGGACTGAGGAGTGAGGTCAGAATGCTGCAGAGGTGAGGAACCAGGTCTTGCAGTGAGTTGAAGTCCTCCAGGCAGAAAGTGTGGTGGGTCTTCTAGGCATAGGCCCAGGAGGCCCTTGTGAAGCGCCTAAAACATATTCCTGACATTTGCTGGGATCTAGTAGGAAGTGGGAAGTTGGAGTTGCAGAAGGGGACTTGAAGGGCCTCGCACATATTGTGAAGGCAAACAGACCTTGTCCTGGAGGGCAGGTGGTGAGGAGGGAAGTGAAAGGCTGTGCGCCTTGAAGCAGGAGGAAGGGAGCTGCAAAATTATAAGATTCATCTGTCAAAGTGATTACTCTGGCTGCAGCTTAGTGGGGGCAAGGGAGACTGAACTGTGCTATGGGCAGATAAGTTAGGACTATTGCACAAGAGGGCTGGAAATAAGAACAGGACCTGAATACTGGGTATAAACGGAAGGCAGACAGCACGATGCATGAATCTAGCACTGGATTGGATTGAAATCTGTATCTGACAACCTCTACTTCTTGCTTCTTTTTCTGATCTTGGGTAACCTCTGTCAAACAAAAGCACCTATTTTCCTAGCCTCACCCAGCTGTTGAGAGGAGATGGTGACCATGAAAACACTTCAGAAAGTATAAAACATTCAGCTCAGTCTTTCAAGCACAGATTGCACTAATTCAGTGCTGCAGGGAGATCAGAGATGAGCCAGGCCCAACCCTTGCTGGGAGAAGTTTCAATCTGGTGGAGGAAAAGTGTTGTGCCCAGCAACTTCACGTCTAAGGCTGCAGAATAAGGGCCTTAGACAAGGTTGCTCTCAGTGTTCAGGAGAGGCAGTCAGGGAGGGCTTCTGGGAATAGGCTGCTCTAAACTGAGTTTTGAAAGGTGAGAAGGATTTTATTTATTTTTATTTCTATTTTTTGAGTCGGGCTTTCACTCTGTCATCCAGGTAGGAGTGCCATGGCACAATCATGGCTTTATGCAACCTCGCACTCTTGACCTCCTGGGCTCAGGCAATCCTTCTGCCTCAGTCTCCTGAGTAGCTGGGACTACAGGCACGTGCCACTACACCCACCTGATTTTTTTTTTTTTTTTTTGTATTTTTGTAGAGATGAGTTCATGCTATGTTGCCTAGGCTGGTCTCAAACTCTTGACTTCAAGCAGTCCTCCCACATTGGCCTCCCAAAGTCCTGGGATTACAGGTGTGAGCCATTGTGCCTGGCCCAAACCAGGACACTTTTGAGAGTGAAAGTGGACACTACTGCTAGGTGTGGTGACTCACGCCTGTAATCCCAGCATTTTGGGAGGCAGAGACAAGAGGATTGACTCAGTCCAGGGGGTTCGAAACCAGCCTGGGCAACTTGGCGAGACCTCATCTCTACAATAAGTCAAAAACTTAGCTGGGTGTGGTAGCACACGCCTGTGGTTCCAGCTACTTGGAAAGCTGAGGCAGAAGGCCACCCAGCAAGTCAAGGCTGCGGTGGCCATGAGCATGCCACGGCACTCCAGCCTGGGGGACAGAGTAAGACTCCTGCTCAAAAGGAAAAGAAGGAAGAAAGTGGACACTATTAATAATGACACTGGAGCTGGGCATGGTGTCACTATCCTAACTCATTGCAGCCTCCAACTCCTGGGCTCAAGCAATCCTCCTGCCTCAGCCTCCCAAGTAGCTGGGGTTACAGGTATGTGCCATAATGCCCGGCTTAATGCACATTTATTAGGTAAGTGAATGATCTAGGTGTTGGGGGGGGTGCCAGGTAATCTTTTTGAGGGCTCCACAGGATGTTGAGGGGGAGAATTGCTGGCAGCCCAGAGCTTCACCTTTGACCTCGACCATTGTTTATAATATCTAGGCTTTTTTTGCGAATATTCCCTTTGTGTACTGTATGCTTTGACCTTTGTATCCAGAACTTCAGATCATTTCCATAATGCCTGACTGAGACCCATCAATCTGAGCCCACCCATGTGTCCAGGAGAGGTACCTCTCCCTGCCCTCCTCATAGTCAGTGCCTGGGGGTGCCTACTGGTCAGCATGGGGACTAGTGACTGTTCTTAGCAGCCATAGAATCTGTGACATATCTTCAGTGGATCCCTTCCCCTTTCCCTCACAGGGCTGTCTGCATGGCTCTCCTGAGCATCTCAGTTTCCCATCTTTAGGGTCCCAGTGTAAAGATACGGATGAGTAGGAAGGGAGGTTTAGCTAGGCTGAGACCCAGCCTGCATAATTATCCTGCTTAAAGCCTTCCACCTCCCTAATTATTGTTATGATGGATACACCCACTCAACTGGGCATACCTACCTCCCCCCTCCTTTCCACAGTTCCTCAGGGGATTGGAGAGGTAGGGCAGGAACCCAAACCCCTTGTACTACTTCCCGCCTAACTCTGGGAACCCATCGAGAAGAAGTACTTCACCTCCCTTAACCCCAAACCTATGTGGGCAGAACTGCCAGGAAGGAAAGAAGGGATGACAGACAGTGAGATGCCTAGGCCTCAGTTTCCCCATGTGTAAAATGAGGGTGTTGCATAGATAATCTCTTGAGGGTTATCTGGTGCTGACATTCCATATCTCCATTGTGACTCTGAGCCGGGCTCAGCCAAACATCTTGAGATGTCTCGAGGTGGGGGATCCCTAAGGCCTTCTTTCACATCCTTCGTTTCTCCTTTTTCTCAAATTTTACATGGGACCCAAGAGTTTTGGACAGATGTTCGTCCAAGGCTGGGCCTTTGATTCCTTAGCTGCCCCAAGAGATAAAAGACTAGGAACAACTAGAGCCCGGGGCCCTGCTTCCTGGACTTGCCACAGATCCTGCTTCCATTCCATTCTAGGCCCAAACCTGAGTCCCAGAGGCTGCAGCAAGACACTGAGTTTAAAATAAAGAGGAAGAGGCCAGACGCGGTGGCCTATAATTCCAGCATTTGGGGAGGCCAAGGCTGGAGAATTGGTTGAAGCTAAAAGTTCAAGGCTGCAGGGAGTTATGATTGTGCCACTGCCCTCCAGCCTGGACAACGCAGAGACATCCCCCAGAAAAAGGGGGCAAAAGCTCCACAAACTAATGCTGACTACTAAAAGCCTAAGTGTTAGCCAGGTGCCTGCATTCCAGGTACTTGGAGTCCAAAGCAGGATGATTCCTTGAGCCCAGGAGTTTGAATGCAGCTTGAGCAATGTTGCAGAATTCTGTCTCTAAAAAATAATAATAATAAAAAAGCTAAAAAACATGTAAGTGTGGGAGGGAGATTTATGAATCCATGTAACAGAAAAGGGCAGGGGTGTGTGAGCTTCAGACATAGTTACATCCAGGTGACTTGATGATCTGAAATTGTCTCCATCTCTCCTGGTTCTGCTTCCTTCGTGGTAGCTTCATACTCAGGCAGCCTTACTCCTGCCAAACCCTTTACCCTATCCCTTACTCTTACCCAGGTTGACCTTACCCCTGCCAGACCTCCAAGCTGATATTTGGTCTTTTTAGCCACCCAAGAGTTTGTCCTTCTCAGTAGTGCTTTGTTCACCACAGAACAAAACAGGTGTCTAACATGGAGTGTTGAATAAATGGTTCCAGGAAATTGCCTAAGATTGACTCTTGTTGGCTCAGACTCAGTCGGGTGCCCATTTTCTTTTTTGTTTTGTTTCTTTCCGAATTGGAGTCTCACTCCGTTGCCCAGACTGGAGTGCAGTGGCCACTCCCGGCCACGTAGCCTCGACCTGCTGGGCTCCGGCGATCCTTCCGCCTTAGCCTTCCAAGTAGCCGGAACTACAGACGAGCGCTACCACGCCCGGTTAATTTTTGATTTATTGTAGAGATGAGGTCTCGCCAAGTTGCCCAGGCGGGTCTCGAACCCACAGGCTCAGGCAATCCACTCACCTCAGCCTCCCAAAGTGCAGGATTACAGGCTGAGCCACCGAGCCCGGATAGGGTGCCCATTTTCAACCTAATCAGTGTGACCTACCTTGCCTGGGCCACATCAGTGGGGACATCCCTCCTAACAGAGTGACTGAGATGGGTGGAGAGCAGCTCCCAGAAGGAAGAAATGGGTCCTGTTATTAGAAGGGTTGCAGGCAAAACCAACAAGTCTCCTGCATCTTTAGAGCGCAGAAGTTCTGTCTTTTTCTCCAAGTTATCCACAACATAGACCTGCATTAAAAGCATATGGGCTTGAGTTCTTATGGGTGTTGGGTGTGCTGAGCTCCTAAGAATAGCCTTCATTAATGGAGGATAAGAAATAAGACCAAGCCAGGCTCGGTGGCTCAGCCTGTAATCCTACGCCTTTGGGAGGCTGAGGTGAGTGGATTGCCTGAGCCTGCAGGTTCGAGACCCGTCTGGGCAACTTGGCGAGACCTCATCTCTACAATAAATAAAAAAAAATCAGCCGGACGTGGTAGTGCATGCCTGTAATTCTGGCTACTCGGAAGGCTGAGGCGGAAGGATCGCCGGAGCCCAGCAGGTCGAGGCTGCGGTGGCCAGGAGCGGCCACGGCACTCCAGTCTAGGCGACCGAATGAGACTCCAACTCAAAAAAAATAAAAAGAAAAAAAAAAGAAATAGGACTTGGCCAGGCTTGGTGACTCAGCCTGTAATCCCAGCACTTTGGGAGGCCGAGGCGAGTAGATTGTTTGAGACTAACCCGGGCAACTTGGTGAGACCTTGTCTCTACAATAAATAAAAAACTAGCCAGGCATGGAGTGCGCGCCTGTAGTTCCAGCTACTTGGAAGGCTGAGGTGGAAGGATCGCAGGAGCCCAGCAGGTTGATGCTGTAGTTGCCGTGAGTATGCCACTGCACTCCAGTCTGGGCAACAGAGTGAGACTCCAACTCAAAAAAAAAAAAAGAAAGAAAGAAATAGGCCTCTGCTGGGTGCAGTGGCGCATGCCTGTAATCCCAGCACTTTGGGAGGCAGAGGTGAGAGGATTTTCTGAGTCCGGAGGTTCAAAACCAGCCTGGGCAACTTGGTGAGACCTCATCTCTACAATAAATCAAAAAATTAGCTGGGTGTGGTGGCGTGCACCTGTAGTTCCAGCTACTTGGAAGGCTGAGGTGGAAGAATTGCCTGAGCCTAGCAGGTCAAGGCTGCGGTGGCCATTGAGTGTGCCACTACACTCTAGCCTGGATGACAGGGTGAGACTCCAACTGAAAAAAAAAAAAGTAGAGCATGGTGGCTCATGCCTGTTATCCCAGCACTTTGGGAGGCTGAGGTGAGAGGATTGTCTGAGTCCAGGGTTTCAAGACCAGCCCGAGCAACTTGGTGACATTTCTTCTTTATAATAAATCAAAACCATTAGCTGGGCGTCGTGGTACATGCCTGTGGTTCCAGCTACTTGGAAGACTGAGGCAGAAGGATTGTCTGAGCCCAGCAGGTGGAGGCTGCAGTGGCTATGAGCATACCACTGCACTCCAGCCTGGGCGACTCTTATTCAAAAAACAAAGAAAGACTGGGCTCGGTGGCTCAGCCTGTAATCCCAGTAATTTGGGTGGTCGAGGTGAGTGGATTGCATGAAACTGCAGGTTCAAGACCAGCTCAGGCAACTTTGGCGAGACCTCGTCTCTAGTCTCTACAATAAATAAAAAATTACCTGGGCATGGTAGTGCGTGCCTGTAGTTCCAACTACTTGGAAGACTGAGGAGGAAGGATCGCTGGAGCCTAGCAGGTCAATGCTTGGGTGATGGTGAGTGTGCCAAGGTACTTCAGCCTGGGCGACGCAGTGAGACTCCAACTCAACAAAACAAAAAACAAACAAAAAAAAAAGAAATAGGCTTCAACTCTGGGATGCTGTGATTCTTGCACGTGGATCAGATAGGGGCCGGGAACCAGCATGACCAAAGATGCCAGAGCCCCAGGATTTCTTCTGGGTCAGGACGGTGGGCATTTCCAGGCATGGGGCCTTTCATTCTTCCCCTCTCAACTCTAGTCAGGAACCTCTTATCTACGATTCCATTTATTCATTTGGATTGGGGTGGCATGGAGAGAGGTCCAGGGCTAGGCTGAGGGCCAGGACACCTCAGATGAGCACCTTGCACCTGATCTGAGGAATATCTGCTGTGGGGATCCCAGAGTCTCACTCTACCCACAGGCTGACTCTCAAAGCACTTGTGTATCTCCTCCACATCCTCTCCCCATACTTTTGGGAACAGAGGCGTGATGGGGCAGAGTGCTCAAAGGAAGAGATCAGACTTGCATGTTTTTCAGAGATTTTTATTAATAATAAGGCATATGACAGTCACCCCTAAAGCACAGGGCTCTATTTCTGTGGGTGAGTGAATACACTCCGAAAAGCATTGGATTAAAAAGCGCAGCCAACAGAGAATTTGGAGCAGGATCCCTCTGCCCTGCCCATGGGGCTCCTACCAGGTGGTGGATGCCCTGTGTGCCCCCCATTCGAGGCTGGCATGGCCGGAGAGGGTGCTTAGAGATCCCGGCTCTCTGTACTGAGCAGCTGCTGCTCCACACCCTCTTGGCCTCCTCCTCTACCCAGGGAGGGCTCTATCTTGCTGCTTATATGGGGGAAAGGCTACTCCACTTTGGTCCTGGACTGGCTCCCTAAACTGCAGGGCTCTGTGGGCGGAAAATGATGGGCAGGGGTCCACAGGCTCAATCTGCCTTGCCTACTGGTCTCTGACTGGGTCCAGAGCAGGGAGGGGTTCCCTGCAGCAATCCTTTCTGGATCTGACCACACTTGGGGGGGGTGGCAGGAGCTCCATCTAGGGCTTCTGTATGTCTGTGTCAACACTCCCTCTCCCAATGGGGATTCCTGCAGCAGAGAAGAGGGGAGAAAAAAATCTAATCTTTCCCCCTCATCACCCAGACTTTTCCAGGGGCTGAGGTGGGTGGGGGCATGGAGCTTTCTTTTGGCTGAGTGGGTGGGACCTCTCCCAGGCCCTGAGGCTGAGGAGTTTGGAGTCTCTGAGGCCAAGGGCAGGCCACTGAATATAGCTCCCGGTCCCATCACTCTGCACCTAGGTTCTGTTCCAAACCCAGGGCAGAAGGGTGGAGGGAAGTCTCCATTTGTTATTTCCAGGAGAGCAGGAGGGGAAGGGGAATTTCTGTCAAAATTGGAACCCTGTATCTGGCCCCTCCCCTGGCTTGCCTCATTTTCTTCCCAGGCACCCCCAACACCTCAGCTGAGTCAGTGAGTCAGCCGCCCCAGCACTCAGAAGCTTTCATCTGGGGATCTCCAAGCACCCCACAAACTATTAAGTGTCATTATCACTGGTTGCTGGAAGGGGAACAGGAGTTGGGTGGCACTGATGGGGTCACTTGGGGAGAGGCAGGTAGGCCACCGGAGGATCCTTGGGGCTTGGGTGTGGTGGGGGCCCCCAGCTGCACATCCTGGGTACCAGGAGAGAAAGGGGAAGAGGGCTATTGCTATAGAGCTGGGGGGAGGCCAGGAGGATGGAGCTATGGCTTTTAGTGGGTGGGTGGGCGGATAATGTACTTCACCATCTCTGCAAAAGAATTGACATAAAGTCACCCTATTCACCCCAAAAGTGTGGTTGTAGAAGATGAGGGTCTGCATGGGCTCCTCTGAGGACCTTTTCCGTATTTCCACAGCATGGGTGCCTCCGAGAGAGAGCTAGAGAGATGAGGCCTCCCCATGCAGGTTCTGAAAGGGAGGTCAATAGAAAAGGGGTATAGTGAGTCACACACCCTTGAGGGGGACAGAGATGGCACAGGCACAACCACAGGGACTGGTGGAGGGTAGAGGCAGGGGCAGGCAGAGCAGGGATCCCAGGTAACCTCTGTGACCCAAGTAAGACTGGAGAGCACTGTCTGCCCCAAGGGTGCCCCCAGTGCAGCCATCTGAATCCCAGGAGCTGGACACTCCGGACCAGGCCTTGTTATTGCTCAGTGGTCTCGGCAGTCCTGAGTGGGGTCAGCTGGGAGGGTGTCGCATGTGTGATTCAGCTGGGAATGTGTTCATTAATTTCTGCTTCTGGCCAATTTTCTGCACCCTCTAACATATGAGGATATGACTGGGGATTTCCCCCTCTTCTTCATGGGACAGTGATGGGAAAAGAGCTCATCACCTGTAGAGCTTGACTCTGCTCACCTCTCACAGCCCTGGGTGACACACAGAAAGTGTGGCCTCGACCAGGGTCAGGACCTGCCAGGGATGGGGCGTCTGTGAGTGAGGTAAGGGCCTCTAACTGCCCCACACCCTCCCTCAGCAGCCCCTGGAAGACCTCACAGGCACTTAGGGCTCGATGCAGGACCAACACAGGAGGGACGACGGCATTTGGGTTCCGGGGGTTTGTTTCCAGGCTGGGCTCGGGGTGGGGGCAACGAGCTGGATTGCAACCTGCCTTTGGTAGCGGAAGGAGAGCTGCAGAGAAAGGAGTTAGGAGGTGGGTCACTGCGCTTTCCATTTTGCCACTCCCCAACCTGGTGGTGGGGGGGGCACCCCACCACTGTTAGGTTCTGATATGCTTAGGGACAGCCCTGGATGGGGATGGCCCTGGGGGGGGGCAGGCTGGGGACTGATCTGTGCTCTCATCTTCCTCTGCAACAAACCAAAACTTCTATCAATAGCTGCCACTTCCAAGAAACCAGGCCCTCCTTCTTCTCGCCCTGGGTGCAGCCAGCTGATTAGGAAGCTGGGCAATAGTAGCACCAATAAGCAGGACCAGGACAACTTCGGGGCTACCTCTTGATAGAAAAAGGCAGTTTCTGCCCTTCCACAAGCCTGACCCGGCAGCTTGCCTCTCTTTCCGCCTCACTTCGCCAGCACAGCTCCTGGTCTCCGGCATCCCATTCTGTAAACCTCTCTAAGGGTCTATGGTTGCTACCTTCCAGAAGTTAGACTTCTGCCAGGCTGCACTTTCCCCTCCGGAGGCTCGGGGAGGACGTGTCTTCTAAAGTGTTCGGTGCTCACCTGCAAGGACCTATCAATAGGGTAGGGGTAAGCGGCTTCCGAGTGAAAGGACCAGCCCCTTGCCTGAGCCTCTCCTCAGAGGAAGAAGGCTTGGAGGGGAGGGCATCCGTGGGAGGGCTGGGGGAGGCCGTGGCAGGGGCGAGGGGGAGGAGCTGGAAGGCCTAGGGGTGCCAAGTGCCAGTCTGCGTTCCTTTCTGCAGGCCAGCCCAGCCTCCTCCTCCCTGATAAGGATTGTCAGCTTTGCCGGGGCGGGGCGTGACCCCGCCCCTCCCCCCCGGGTGGCAGGGTGGGGACCAGATAAGGATCGGCACTGCGAGTCTTCTCCACCAAAAAGGTGCGATCGCCCAGCCCCCAGAGGAGCTCCCTCGCGGGAGGGGAGGGTTCGAAGCTTTGGAAACGGCGGTTCGAGGGGGTGGGGGCGCTTGGGCCGCCTCGGCCCTCCCCCCGGAGGAGGGGCGGCCGCCCTCAGCTTCCGGGACCTGCCTGCCTGTAGCC
>NW_007255566.1:267293-268006 GCF_000164805.1 Carlito syrichta
TTGGCCGCGGCCCGCGCCGCCAGCTGCGACTCCAGCGCGCGGCACTTGCTCTCCAGCTCCCGGGACGCCGCCTCTGGAAAGGGGCGAGAGGCGAGAGGTGATGGGCCCTGCCTGGCCTGGAACAGAACCTGCGCGGCTCAGCGGCCCGTATGACCACGCCTTGTCCCTCTCACCCCCCACCCCCCGCCTGCATGTCCCGTCCCCTCATTGCTCACGCCTTGTACTTACTGTGGACCCTTGCACCCATCCTACCCTCTCCCTGGCCTCTCCTCTAATTCTTCAGGTTTCAGCTTAAATGCAAACCCCTACCTGAGCCTTTATTCATTCCACAAATAATTTGTTGAGTCCTGACTATGTGCACTGTTTTAGGTATTAGAGATATGGTGAAGCTTACAGCGTATTGGGAGAGGCATAGTAAGTAATCACAAATAAATGTGAGGTTGCATCTGTGGCTGCAAGAAGCCGATCGATGCTGGGAGCGTAATCAGAGAATGTGTCCTCATCGGGGAAGGCTTCCCATTAGAAGAGACAGGGGCTGGGATTTGAAGGATAAATAGGAGTTAAGTAGTAAGAGGGGGTGAAAGAAAGATCCAGACAGAGAGAACAACTTGTGTAAAAGCCCTGTGGCAGCTGGGCTCGGTGGCTCAGCCTGAAATCCTGCGCCTTTGGGAGGCTGAGGTGAGTGGATTGCCTGAACCCGTGGGTTCGAGACC
>NW_007255566.1:268026-274145 GCF_000164805.1 Carlito syrichta
AAAAAAAAAAAAAAAAAAAAAAGCCCTGTGGCAGGAAGACATGGCAAGAACAAGGGACTGAAAGTTGGGAATGTGTGAAGGAGTAAGTCCTGGCTCCTCCACAGAGTGTGTATCACAAGTTGTAATTTTGTGTTTACTCGTTTATTGTTTACCTTTATCACTGCAGCAGGTTTCAACTCGAGACACATTGGAACCACCCAGAGCAGTGTTAAAAAAATACTATTTCCATCAGGCGAGGTGGCTCACGCCTGTAAATCGCAGAACTTTGGGAGGTGGAGGCAAGAGGATTGCCTGAACCTGGGGGTTCAAGACAAGACAAACCTGGGCAACTTGGCAAGACTTCATCTCTACAATAAGTAAAAAAATTAGCTGGGCATGGTGGTGCATGCCTGTAGTTCCAGCTACTTGGAAAGCAGAGTTGGAAGGATCACCCGAGCCCAGCAGGTGGAGGCTGTGGTGGCCATGAGCATGTTACTGCATTCCGGTCTAGGTGACAGAGTGAGATTCCAACTCAAAAAGGCTCAGGCAGTCTTTCCACCTCATCCTTCCAAGTAGCTGGAACTAGAGGTGTACACCATCATGCCTAGTTAATTTTACAATTTATATGTATTTATTTTATTTTATTTTTTTTGAGTAGGAGTCTCACTCTGTCACCCAGGCTGGAGGGCAGTGGCACACTCCCGGCTACCGCAGCCTCAATCTGCTGGGCTCAGGTGATTTTTCTGCCTCAGCCTTCCAAGTAGCTGGAATTACAGGCACATGCCACCACGCCTGGCTAGTTTATTTATTGTAAGATGGGGTCTCATCAAGTTGTCGCAGCTGGTCTCGAACCTGTGGGCTCAAGCAGTCCTCTCACCTCGGCCTCCCAAAGTTCTGGGATTATAGGCATGAGCCACTGCACCCGGCCTTTTATTTATATTTTATATTACGCCTGGGTGACAGAATGAGATTCCAACTCAAAAAAATAAAGAATCATATGCCAAGTGTGGTGGCTCACACCTGTAACCCCTGCACTTTGGGAGGTTAAGGCCAGAGGAGTGCCTGAGTCCAGGGGTTCAAGATCAATCTGCACAACTTGGCAAGACCTTGCCTCTACAACAAAAATTTTAAAATTGCCGGACATGGTGGCTCATATCTGAAATCCCATCACTTTGGGAGGCTGAGGCCAGAGAATTGCCTAAGCCTAGGGGTTCGAGACCAGCCTGGAGAACTTGGTGAGACCTTGTTTCTACCAAAAAAAAAAAAAAAAAAAAGAATTAGCTGGGTGTGGTGGTGCATGCCTTTGGTTCCAGCTACTTGGAAGGCTGAGGTGGAAGGATTGTCTTAGCCCAGCAGATCAAGGCTGCGGTGGCTGGGAGTATACCACTGCCCTCCAGCCTTGGTGACAGAGTGAGATTCCAACTCAAATAAATAAATAATAAATAAATTAGCTGGGCATGGTGACGCGTACCTGTAGTTCCAGCTACTTGGAAGACTGAGGTGGAAGTATCACCTGAGCCCAGCAGGTCAAGGCAGGGGTGGCTGTGAGCGTGTCACTGCACTCCAGCCTGGGCGACAGAGTGAGACTCCAACTCAAAAACAAAAACAAAAAAGGTTTCCTCAATGCAATCTCCCCCAACCATTTAATAAAGTTTTAAGTGTGGCAAAAAACCACATAACAAAATTTACCATCTTAATTTTTTTTTTTGAGTTGGAGTCTCACTGTCGCCCAGACTGGAGTGCAGTGGCATGCAGCCTCGACCTGCTGGGCTCCGGTGATCCTTTTGCCTCGGTCTTCTAAGTAGCCGGAACTACAGGCGTGCACTACCACGCCCGGCTAATTTTTAATTTATTGTAGAGACTAGAGGTCTTGCCAAGTTGCCCTGGCGGGTCTCGAACTCAAGGTTCAGGCAACCCATTCGCCTCGGCCTCCCAAAGTGCTAGGATTACAGGCTGAGCCACCGAGCCCGGCCTTACCATCTTAATTTTTAAGTGCACAGCTCAGTAGTGCTAAGTACATTCATGTTGGTGTGCAACAAATCTCTAGAACTTTTGCGTCTTGCAAACCCAAAATTCTGTAGTCACTGAGCATCTCCCCACCCCCTCAATTTATGGGTGAAATGATACTCTGTAAACAAATATTTAGTGGAATCGCTACAACAGCAAGAAGTCAGACTTTTGTAAAATACAGGATTTACTCAGGTGTATGCCTCTTTTCTTGCCTAGACTAAGTTCCTTGAAGTCAAGGATCCCTTCCTGCCCTTGTGTTGCACCTTGACACTCAGCATCTTGGAGTGTGTGCACAATGACTGTGCAATCATTTATGCAAGGATGAGGAGGATTGGGGAGGTTGGTCACAGCAAGGAACTAAGTGGCCCAGAGGGAAGTAAAACCACTTAGACACTCCTTGTTTTCCTTTACTTCCTTTGGACAGAGACATGGATACTATGTGTGATGGTGTAGGTTGTTCACTGCTCAAGGTCATCAAGCTGACCCAAGCAAGTGTGGCCGACATCCAACACTGCTCATCAAGCTGAGGAGTGGTTGTCCCCAAGTCTTGGCTGGGGACTGAGGAAGGCTTGGTTCCTGCTAAAGATTTGGGAAAACGTCATCTGCTGGGCCCCACTGCATTGCCCATCAGCGGCCCTTCTCTTTTTTTTTTTTTTGAGTTGGCGGTCCTTCTCTTACCTTGCTGGTGGGATTGGGCTTCTCTCATCTCCAGGTCATGGGTCAGTTCTGGGTATAGAAAAGAAAAGATAGGTGTGTGTGTGTGTGTGTGTGTGTGTGTGTGTGTGTGTGTGTGTGTGAGAGAGAGAGAGAGAGAGAGAGAGAGAGAGAAGGGAATAACAATTCAGTAAAAGTGGCAATAAGGATCCTTGGAGACCATCTAAAACACCCCACATACCTACCTTACTACACCCAAGATGAGATATGTCCAAGGCACAGCCTGATTCTAATAGGCTTGATTCTAAGCTCAGAAGTCTTTTTAGACCGGACTCTATGGCTCAGCCTGTAATCCCAGCACTTTGCGAGACCGAGGCCAGTGGATTGCCTGAGCCTGCGGGTTTGAGACCAGCCCGGGGAACTTGGTGAGACCTCGTCTTTACAATAAATAAAAAATTAGCCAGGTGTGGTAGCCGGCTTCTGTAGTTCTGGCTACTTGGAAGGCTGAGGCGGAAGGATCGCCAGAGCCCAGCGGGTGGACGCTGGGGTGGCCAGGGTGACCATGAACATGTCACTGCATTCCAGCCCAGGTGACGGAGTGAGACTCCAACTCAAAAAGAAAAAAGCCTTTCTAACACAAGGTTTGAGCCTGGTTTTGGGGTTTAGTTCAACCCTGTGGGACTGAGGAACCTGACTTGTCTAGGACTTCCTAGGGATGATATGCCCCTTCCCAGGGATGGTATGCCAACCAAAGCAGTTCTGGAGGACCCTTGTTGTGCAGGGCTTTGACCTTAGTGTTTAGCTGATGGATTCTGGAGTGTGGAGAGCTGCCTGGGGACACTGGAGGTGGGCTCAAGGCAATGGCTGTTTTCCAATCCGGACACGACTTTCACTATTTTTACGCCAGTACTGTTGGGCCCGTTATTATTTCAGCATCAACATGGCCCCTTCCCAAACCCCATATTTCACATGGGCAGACAGCAGGCCTTCATGTGGAGAACAGCGCCACCTGGTGATGGGAAGCCTGCATGGGGCTTGGCTTCGCATTGAGGGGGCGGAGCGGGCAGCCAAGGAACCGCCCAAGGGCACTCGTGCAGGAGCAGTTTCCTCCTGGGTGCTGGTGGCTCAGCCACCACCCCTACGCCTCCCTGTCCAACCAGTCTCCATTCCTTCGTGCCCCAAATGTCCCATTTCTCAGTTTAATGATTTTTGCAACCCCACTCCCACCTCCCCAACTCCAACAGGGCTCGGGAGCTGGGAAGAGGGCAGAAGGAAACCAGAAGCCACAGCTGCCTGTGAGGGAGATCTACTCAGGAGCACTTGTGTGCACCTGCAGGGATGCAGTCTGGTGCCCAAATGCAGAAGGTGTGAACCTGGGGGTTGGGGAATGTAATCTGGTGATTAAGATTTCCTCAATGCAGCAGGGTGTGATGCCTCACGCCTGTAATCCCAGCACTTTGGGAGGCCGAGGTGAGAGGACTGCCTGAGCCCTCGGGTTCAAGACCAGCCTGGACAACTTTGCAGAGCAAAGCACCTCCAGAGACTAGCTTTGTGGCCATTCCGCCTACTCCTTCTTGCTGCTGTCACTGGGTTCTTCTAGAGACCAGGGGCTTGTGAGAGGCACCTTCTCTGGGGAGGCCAATTGTTGCTAGGAGACAGACAGCCCAGGGTGCCTGGGCCTTTTGCTGTGACCCGAGCCTGAACCTTTTCCCTGGGGCCCCTGTGAGGACTCTAATGCCTCCACCCCACAGGGTTTCCTGGGACCAACTGGGCCCGCTCCCCTCCAAGACCTTCCGATATAGCTCAAAGGACCCCGGACTAGGTTTGGGAATTTCAGAGTGAGGAATCCTCGGCTCTGCCACCAACTCCCAATGGGCTGGTTTCTCCTCAGCCCTTAACCACAAGACTTACAGGTGGGGAGACAGAATCCTAGCTGGGCTCTACTCCCCATCCTGCAAATCTTCCTGTACATCTTCTGGCCAGAGTCCCTGTGGTCTAAATGAGCATGCTGTAAGGTTAGGTACACTGTGTGACCTGGGGCTGGTAACTGCTTGCACCTCTCTAAGCCTCAGTTTTCTCATCTGGAAAATGGGGATAAAATAGCAACCTCTTTACAAGATGTTGCCAGGATTCAATGAAAGAAAATAAACCAAGGGCTTGGCTCAGGGCTGAGTTGGTGCTGAATACATGGGAGTAGTTCTTGTCATCTTCCAGATTGTCCCAGAACACACCATCCACCTCTCAAGCCCTTCATTCTGGGTCCTCACCCATCCTCAGCTGGCTCCCCAGAGGCAGCCTGTCTTCCTGGCTCCTACACCAGCCCCTCCTCCTTCCCCTCCTCCCACCTCTGGAGTCTTCTTTAATCTCCCTTCATCTTCTCCTCCTCACCACCTCCCCCTTGGAGAGAGGGCCTTACTCAGTCATTTCAGCCCCAAGGGTTATTAATCAATAACTGAGAGGCTGTAGCCCATACCCATCTGAGAAGGGTAGTGTGGGTGAGAGCCCTCTGTTCCTGTTACACTTTCTTGGGATCTGGCCTATGTCCTGAATGGATGGACCACAGGCCCTCAGAATTAGGGTAAAAAGAACTGGACTTGTATATGGCTCAGGAGGAGGCTGTGGTGGCTGAGTCAGAACTACTGTCTTCTTGTGCCACAGTGTGAGAAGCCAGGTGGGTCACTCAAACCCTCTGGACCTCAGAGTTTCTCTCTGAGCATTGGGGAGCCTCCCATGAGCAGGGGCTGAAAGGTAGGTGGAAGTCCAGCATTTTGGGGTGAGAGCGCCCAGATAACTGTAGAGGCACATAGGCCTGTGAGTCTGGAGCTCTGGGTCTTAATCTTGACTCTACCACTAACATATATTGTGTGGCTGTCTCTGGGCCTCATTTTACCTACTCGTATAATGAAGAAGTTGGGCTCTCCCGCCTAAGAAAGTCTATGAGCTATTGGCTCTAAAGCCTGCATTTGGAGACTTAGCCTCGGTGAGCACTTGGGCCTGAGTCAAGCCTCTGAGAGACCAGGCAGCTGAAGCCCCAGGTCGGAGAGTGGAGGCCAGGGTTGGGTCTCCTTTCATTCCTGGTGCCTCCCTCTGCTCACCTTACAAGTTCAGTCAGTGGCCAAGTCCTTTCCTTTAACCTGCCTCCCACAGTCCTCTTCATCAGCTCTACCACTAGTCTCTCTTCCTCCCTTCTCAATTCCATACAACTGCCAGACTGAGTTTCTTTTTCTTTTTTTTTTTTGTTTGTGAGTTGGAGTCTCACTCTGTTACCCAGGCTGGAGTGCAGTGGCACACTCATAGCCACTGCAGCCTTGACCTACTGGGCTCAGGTGATCCTTCCGCCTCAGCCTTCCAAGTAGCTGGAACCATAGGCATGCACGACAATGCCCCACTAGTTTTTTTGATTTATTGTAGAGATGAAGTCTCGCCATATTGCTCAGGCCAGTCTCAAATCCCTGGATTCAGGCGATCCCCTCGCC
>NW_007255566.1:274165-280163 GCF_000164805.1 Carlito syrichta
GGCTTATTTTTTTATTTATTGTAGAGATGAGGTCTTACCAAGTTGCCCAGGCTGGTCTCAAACCCCTAGGCTCAGGCAATCCTCTCACCTTGGCCTTCCAAAGTGTTGGGATCACATGCTTGAGCCACTGTGCCCGGCCTGAGATTGAGTTTCTTAACACAGCAAAATGCGAATTGAGCAGCACTCTGCTGCTCGAAAACATTCAGTGGCTCCCTACTGCCCAGGAGGACAGGACAAACCCCTTGCCTATCCTGGTATCTGTCAAAGTCTTCCATGCTCTGGCTCCACCTGGACTTCTCACCAATCTCCTTTAAGTGCAGCTTTATCCAGTCAAATAGAACTGTCCATGAACTTTTGCTTTCCTACATTGAGGCCTCTGCCATGCCACTCCCTTCATTTGAAATGCTTTCTTCACTCCCCTTCCCTGTAATAGATCAGCATGTCTACATGTTATTCAGCCTTCAGGGGTTGAGGCACTCCCTGCTCTGGGAAACCTGGACACCTGGTCTCTATCCTTCACTCCCTGCTCCTCAAGCTGGACATGAACTGTCCATGTCAGTCCTCTTTATTTTCTGCTATATCTTTTATTTTTTAATTTTTGTAGAGATGGGATCTTGCTATTTGGCCAGGCTGGTCTTGAACTCTTGGCCTCAAGCGATCTTCCTACCTCTGCCTCCCAAAGTGCTGAAATTACAGGTATGAACCTTTGTGCCTGGCCTCTGCTATGTCTTAATATGACCTGCTGGTCTGCGTGTCTCCCCAGCTAGACTGAGGGCTTTTTGAAGGCTGGGAGGTACTTGGCGAACAGTGACTCAAAAAAGGGTGGGAATTCCCAGAAACAGATTCCCAGGCTCCTCCCCATCCCTGCTACTTCACCACAGCCCTTTGCCCTGAAATTCTTATTTTACCTCCCCACATCTCAGTTTCCTCATCCAGAAAAAAGGGGTGGCAGAATTGGTGAGGCTCACAGGAGCTCACGGTGGGTACCCCCTCAGAGACAGCGGCTGTGATGATGACGGTGAGCTTCCCCCCACCCAGCCATCCCTCCTGGCCTCACCTGAGCAGCGTTTCTGCAGCCTCAGGATTTCCAGGTGCAGGTCTCGCAGCAGAGCCATCTGCTCCTTTTTCAGGAAGCTGATGTGGCGTTGCACGCTCTGGATCTGATGCTCCAGGGACACGGTATCCATGGCAACCCTGGCCTGGGCCCCACCTGGGGAGGATGACAAGGTGAACCCACATCTTCTGTGCCCATCTGCACTGCCCCACCTTGGATCCCTCATTGTCTCCTCCACTTTGGGGTCCTGTTGCCAACCAGGTGGACGATTCTGCCACTGCTGTCATCTCCCTATTTACTCAGATAAGCTTCATGAACAAGCAGTTGTGTGGGCAGGGAAGTACAATTATTCCCATTTAACAGATGAAGAACCAGAGGTCCAGAGGGCAATGGTTTCACACTCCTGCTCCCATGTAACTTTAGCCTCTTCTGCTTCTCAGAGAGCAGCAAGGTCAGTGGAGCAGCAAGGTCAGTGACGAGAGACAGCGACCTGGGTTCCAGTCAGCTGCCTTTTCTGGCTGTGTGACTTGGGCAGGCACTCTCCCTCCCTGGGTTCTCCGTTTTCTCATGGGTAAAATGAGAGACTTGTAGAGTGAGTGAATCCTGAAGTATCTTCTAGCTCTGACATCCCACAAGTATCTCAGTTCAAGGGCAGCACGACCGTTCTGAGCACAGCCCTTCCCCTGTTAACTTCGACTTCTCTGAGTTAACCTCAGACCAGGGCTCAGGCTGCCTCCAAGTCACAGAGGAGGAAGATCTGATGAGTGTTTCACTAATACCGACTCTATGGGCTGAAGGTAGGTGGTGAAGTCCCTTTTAAAAAGAGTAATAGCAACTTGGCGAGACCTCATCTCTACAATAAATAAAAAATTAGCCAGGCGTGGTAGTGCGCACCTGTAGTTCCAGCTACTTGGAAGGCTGAGGCAGAAGGTTCACCGGAGCCCAGCAGGTCGAGGCTGCGGTGGCTGGGAGCGACCACTGCACTCCAGTCTGGGCGACAGAATGAGACTCCAACTCAAAAAAAAAGAGTAATAGGATGGGCACAGTGGCTCACGCCTACAAATCCCAGCACTTTGGGAGGCCAAGGCAGGAGTATTGTCTGAGCCCAGGAGTTCAAGATCAGCCTAGGCAACATGGCAAAACTTCGTCTCTGCAAAAAAATTAAAATATGAGCCAGTCATGGTGGTGTGCACCTGTAGTCCCAGCTACTCGGGAAGCTGAGATGGAAGGCTCGCCTGAGCCCAGGAGGTTGAGGTGGTGGTAAACTGTGGTCGTGTTACTGCACTCCATCCTGGTGACAGAATGAGACCCTGACTCAAAAAATAAAAATAAGAAGAGGAATGGGAGAAGGTGAAATGGAGACCCATGCCATGACTCCCATGGTGGAAACTTAAGTTGCTGTGATGGAACAGGGAGGTATGCATCCCTGAATCCTAATGATGGCCTGGCTTTCCAGCTGGGATTACAGGCAGGAGCCATCATGCCTGGGATTTGTCTTGATTTGCTCACTTTTTCTTTTTCTTTTTTTTGAGTTGGAGTCTTACTTTGTTGCCCAGGCTGGAGTGCAGTGGCATGCACGCTCACGGCCACCCCAGCATCAACCTGCTGGGCTTTGGCAATCCTTCCACCTCAGCCTTCCAAGTAGCCAGAACTACAGGCGTGCGCTACCATGCCCAGCTAATTTTTTTGTTTATTGTAGAGATGAGGTCTTGCCAAGTTGCCAGGGTTGGTCTCAAACCCACGGGCTCAGGCAATCCATTTGCCTTGGCCTCCCAAAGTGCTGGGATTACAAGTTGAACCACCGAGCCTGGCCTGCTCACTTTTTCTTTCTTTTCTTTTCTTTTTTTTTGAGTTGGAGTCTCACTTTGTCGCCCAGACTGGAGTGCAGTGGTCGCTCCCAGCCACTGCAGCCTCCACCTGCTGGGCTCTGGCGATCCTTCCGCCTCAGCCTTCCAAGTAGCTGGAATTACAGGCATGTGCTACCACGCCCAGCTGATTTTTTTTTTTTTTTTTTTTATTGTAGAGATGAGGTCTCACTGCCCAGGTGGGTCTCGAACCCACGGGCTCAGGCAATCCACTCACCTCAGCCTCCCAAAGGCGCGGGATTACAGGTTGAGCCACTGAGCCCGGCTAGTTTTTTATTATAGAGATGAGGTCTCGCCACATTGCCCAGGCTGATCTCAAACTCCTGGGCTCAGGTAATCCTCTCACCTTGGTCTCACAAAGTGCTGGGATTACAGGCTGAGCCACCGAGCCCGGCTTCACTTTTTCAATCATTCACTCACTGATCTGCTATTGCCAAGTGCTGTGCTGGGCACAAGGGACACAGTGCTGAACACAACACAGTCTCTGCTCTCATGGAGCTCACAGGACAAAGAGGAGGGAATCAAACCGACAAGCAATGTGTCAAAACAAAATAACAAATACGAATAAGTATATAATTACAATCTGTCATAAGTGCCATGAAAGAAACCTACAAGGTAATGTGGAAGAATATAAAGCATGACCTATTTTAGATGTGGGGTCAGGAAAGGTCTCTTTGAGAAAGTGACTTCTAGGTTGAGACCTTTGGCAGGCAGAGTTCTGAGATGGTCCCCAGGCTTCCCAGCCTCTGGTGTATCATCCCTTCCTCTTGAGTGTGGGTGGGACTGTGCACAGGATGGATTTCACTGCAGTGATTAAGCTATATACAAAGAGGAAGGGATTTTGCAGATGTCATTAAGGGCTCCAAGCAGTTGACTTTGAGTTAATCAAAAGGGAGATTATTCTGGGTGGGCCTGACCTGATTAGGCAAGCCATTCAAAGGAACACTGAGTAGAGTACCTCGCTAAAAAGTACCAGACTCCCAGCCCTTAGACACTGTGAGATAATATATTCATTTTATTTATTTATTTTATTATTTATGTATTTATTTATTGAGTCAGAGTCTCACTCTGTCACCTAGGCTGGAGTGCAGTGGCACACTCATGGCCACCGCAACCTCGATCTGCTGGGCTCAGGCAATCTTTCTGCCTCAGCCTACCAAGTAGCTGGAACTACAGGTGTGTACCACCACACCCAGCTAATTTTTATGATTTTATTTATTTATTTATTTATTTTTGAGTTGGAGTCTCACTCTGTCGCCCAGACTGGAGTGCAGTGGCCGCTCCTGGCCACCGCAGCCTCGATCTGCTGGGGTCTGGCGATCCTTCCGCCTCAGCTTTCCAAGTAGCTGGAATTACAGGCATGGGCTACCACGCCCAGCTGATTTTTTTTTGATTTATTGTAGAAATGAGGTCTCGCCAAGTTGCCCAGGTGAGTCTCGAACCCGCAGGCTCAGGCAATCCACTCACCTCAGCCTCCCAAAGGCACGGGATTACAGGCTGAGCCCGGCTTTTTATGATTTATTGTAGAGACAAGATCTCGTCAAGTTGTCCAGGTTGGTCTCAAACCCCTGGACTCAGGCAATTCTCTCGCTTCTACCTCCTAAAGTGCTGAGATTACAGACTTGAACCACCATGCCTTGCTTCATGTTGTTTTAAACTGCAAAGTTTATGATAATTTGTTACACAGCAATAAAAAATGAATACAGACTTGAAGGAGGAGTAGGAGTTAGTCAGAAAAGTAAAGGGAACATTTCAAACAGGCAATGGCATCTGTAAAGGCTCAGAGCTAGGAAAGAATGAAGTGATAGCAATGATAGCTTACATTTACTGAAAACCTACTTTGTGTCAAGCTCTGTGCTAAGCACTTTACATGATCTGTTTGAGGCACTGAGACATGACTACTGCTAGTGAGAACTGAAGTGTAAGGTATTGGAGGAGGGTCACAGGAAGGGAGGTTAGCAAGGGAAGGACCACATGAGGTCTTTTAAGAATTTTGGATTAATAATAAGCAAACTTGGAAATTATTAAAGGATTTTAAGCAGGGGAGGGATGTGAAATGATTTGCTTATTTATTTCTTTTGAGGTGGGGGTACTGCTTTGTTACCCAGGCTGCCGCACAGTGGCATAATCCTCACTCACTGTGGCCTCCAACTCCTGGGCTCAAGTGATCTTTCTGCCTCAGTCTTCTGAGTAGCTGGGACTACAGGTGTGTGCCACCATGCTTGGCTAGCCTTTCTAATTTTTTTTTTTTTAAGAGATGGGGTCTTAGTATGCCATCCAGAATGGTCTTGAATTCCTGGACTTAAGCGGTCTTCCCACCTCAGCCTCCGAAAGTGCTGGGATTACAGGTGTGAGGCACCCTTCCTGAGTTGCATTTTAAGGAGATCACTCTGCTTGCTGTGGGGAGAGCAGGCAACGTGGATGTAGGGAGGTCAGCTGAGAGAAGGGCTAGACTGGGGCTGGTAGATCCAAGGAGGCCAGCTGGGAGAGTGTAGCAGTGGTCAAGGTGAGAAATGATGATGGCCCAGACCAGACGGTGGAGGTGACTGGCAGGACTTAGAGATGGACTGGATTAAGTTATGATGATAGGGAGGGGGATGTCCAGGATGTCTTCTAGTTTTCTGGCTTGAGCAATTCAAGAATGAAGGCCCATTTGCCAGACCTTTCCTCACGTTTCACATTGGACCTCTTTATCTGCAGTCACTCCCTAAGTGATCTTGTCCAATCCCAAGGTAGTAGTTATGATTTTTTTTTTTGAGCAGGAGTCTCACTCTGTTGCCCAAGCTGGAGTGCAGTGGCATGCTCATGGCGATCCTTCCGCCTCAGCATTCCAAGTAGCGCTACTAATTAGCCCAGCTAATATTTTGATTTATTGTAGAGATGAGGTCTCACCAAGTTGTCCAGGCTGGTCGTGAACCCCTGGGCTCAGACAATCCTCTCACCTTGGCTTCCCAAGGTGCTGGGGTTACAGGGCTGAGCCACCGTGCCCAGCTTCACTTCTATTCTTTTTTTTTTTTATTTTTGAGGTGGAGTCTCACTCTGTCGCCCAGACTGGAGTGCAGTGGTCGCTCCCGGCCAC
>NW_007255566.1:280388-286777 GCF_000164805.1 Carlito syrichta
CAGGCAATTCACTCACCTCGGCCTCCCAAAGCATGGGATTACAGGCTGAGCCACCGAGCCGGCTTCACTTCCATTGTTGTCCGTTGTTTTTATGCAGAGTTTCTCTGTCCCCCACTCAAAACCTTCCAATGGCTTCCTGTCATACTTAAAACGAAACCCAAAGTTCAGAGTTTGTCCCTGGCTCTCTTTGCCCTCATCTACCGTCCTCCTCACTGCTATCTTCACCCCAGCCATTCTGGCCTTCTGGCTGTTTCCTGAACTTGCCAAGCATACTCTTGCTCCCGGGACTTTGCTGTGTTCCAACTCCTCTGCCAGGAATGATCTTCACCAAGATACTCTTTTTTTTTTTTTTTTTTTTTTGAGTTGGACTTTCACTCTGTTGCACAGGCCGGAGTGCAGTGGCACACTCAAGGCCACCCTAGAATTGACCTGCTGAGCTTTGGTGATCCTTCCACCTCAGCCTTCCAAGTAGCCAGAACTATAGGTGCACACCACCATACCTGGCTAATTTTTTAGAAAAGTTATTTATTGTAGAGATGAGGTCTTACCAAGTTGGTCTTGAACCCACGGTCTCAGGCAATCCACTCGCCTCGGCCTTCCAAAGTGCTGGGATTACAGGCTGAGCCACCGAGCCTGGCCGATATTCTCATGGCCTATTCCCTCCCTTTAGTCAGGATTCAGTTCAGATGTCAATTCCTCAGGGTCTTTAAATGACCACCCCATTTAAAGTGGAATCTTCTGTCATTCTCTACTCCCTTAATTAGCATTATTTTCTTACATGAACTTATCACCATGTGAATCGATTACATTTTTATTTCTTGCCTGTTTCCCTTGCCAGATGGTTAGCAACATAAGATGAAGCCCTTTGTTTGGTTTCCTCCTGTTCCCTAGTACCTCATATAGCATGTGACCAACAGGAGGTACACAGTAAGTCTGTGGAATGCATGAGGGAGAGTATTTGTGGGTATGGGGTAGTCTGATGGAGGGGTAGACTTACAGAGAAGCTAAGATCAAGACAGACACATGTTAGGTTTGACATGCGCGAGGGGCCTCAAACAAGGGGAAATAGATGTCAGACAGGCAGTTGGATACACTGGTGCAGAACTCAGGAGAAACCGGTGGGCTGCATGTCTGTGTAACCGAGTGTCCACGTTGGGATGTGTGTGCTCAAGTGTCTCTACATGTGCCTGAGCCTGTGTGTGTGTGTCTCAAGGACTCTGTGTGTATTTATTCTGTGTGTCCACTGTGTGTGCACACCTGGTGGGTAAAGGCATGTGGGCCTGTGCTTAGAATGAAGAGAGAGAATGTCTGTTCTCAGCCTCTGAAATGCAAATGTTTCTGGAGAGTAAAAGCCCTTCCCACACAGCCTTGGAGACTGGACCCTGGCCACGGCGAGAGGCTGAGCCAACCAGCTGTTTCTGTGCTTTCCCAGAAGGACTTGAGTATTTGCTTCCAACTAGGCAGGCTGCTTTTCTCAGGGCAGAAATTTGGGTCACAAACGATCTTGGCAAATATTCTTTCTTAGCCGTTATTGTTTAGTTTGTTTGGGGGAGGGTGGGAGATGGAATGGGGATGAGAACTAAGGACAACACAAATCTCTCTGTGTGGTTGGGGAGTCACAGGCACTTCAGAGGGCCTGGGCCAGGAAAACGTCAGGTTTTCACATCAGAAATGTAGTCCTGGAAGCTCTGAGCTTCAGAAGTTCATGCCTGAGGACTTGGTCCAGGCCTGCAGCAGCAGATGAAGGGTTAGAGCTATCAGCGTCATCTCCTCCCCACACCCAGCCCTATATATCCAGCCTCAGGGGTGAACCTGCTCGGGGAAGAGGGTCATTTGCCTCTGCCCACTATCCTGACCACCTTAGGGCCAGCATTGTTTCTGCTTCCCTCCTTCTTCTGGTGCTCTTAGCTATTTTTCATGTTTTGTTTTGTTTTTAGTTAGAGTCTCACTGTGTTGCCCAGGCTGGAGTATAGTGGTATGCTCATGGTCACTGCAGCCTCTACATGCTGGGTTCAGGTGATCCTTCTGCCTCAGCCTTCCAAGTAGTTGGAACTACAGGCATGAGTCACCATGCCCAGCTAATTTTTTCATTTATTGTAGAGACGAGGTCTTGCCAAATTGCCCAGGCTGGTCTTGAACCCTTGAGCTCAGGCAGTTTTGCTCCTGCCTCCAACAGTGCTGGGATTACAGGGATGAGCCACCTTGCCCAGATTTTCATGCTAATTTTTTTAACTTGATGAAAAAATATTTATTTTTTAAAAATGTCACAAAAAACCCCTTTGTAGCACAAAATTTATAGAGTTAATTTCAATAACTTTTTTTTTCTGAATCGGGGTCTCACTGTCATTCAGGCTGAAGTGTAGTGGCACACTCACGGTCACCGTAGCCTCAACCTGCTGGGCTCAGGTGTTCCTTCCGCCTCAGCCTTCCAGGTAGCTGGAACAACAGGCGTGAGCCACCACGCTCGGCTATTTTTTTTTTTTAATTTATTGTAGAGACAAAGTCTCACCATGTTGCTCAAGCTGATCTTGAACCCGACTTCGGGCAATCCTCTCGTCTTCCAAGTGCTTTTGACAGGTCTCTCATGTGTCTAAAACTTACAAATATTTTCCCCTTACAAAAGGTTCCCAATCATAGGCAACATGTCAGGCTCAGGATCCTTCTGACCCAGGCACAATGTTGCCTCTCTGAGGCCTGGACTCCCCATTCTTGAAAATGACCTTGCTTTCTGCTCCTCACTCTCTTCAAGGCTTCTGGGTACCCATTTTCCTACCCAGCTATCCACCTACAACTGACTCAGCAAGTGGGAAATTGCAGTTTTTCCCCCTCTTTAGTTCTTCCAGCTCTGGGTGAGAGAACCACAGGGAGTATAGAATCATAGCGTTCAGGCCCTTCAAAGTCATCTCAGTTAGTGGTTTTTCTCCACAGAGCTCCAGGATTGTGCTGAGGGACCTCAGATACTACCAAAAGGATTGAGAGCAAAGGGTAGGGCTGGGAGCTTTGTTCTTTTATTTTTAAAAATTAATTAATCAATTAAAAATTAATTAATTAACTTTTTTGAGTGGAGTCTCACTCTGTTGCCCAGGCTAGAGTGCAGTGGCATGCTCACAGTCACTGCAGCCTCGACCTGCTGGGCTCAGGTGATCCTTCCACCTCAGTCTTCCAGGCAGCTGGAGCTACAGGTGTGCACCACAACGTCTGGCTAATTTTTTGATTTATTGTAGAGACGAGGTCTCGCCAAGTTGCCCAGACTAATCTTGAACCTCTGGGCTCAGGCAATCCTCTTGCCTCTGCCTCCCAAAGTGCTGGGATTACAGGCATAAGCCACTGTGCCCTGCGATCTTTTACCCCTCTTATATAGGATGAGCTTGTGCATGCAAATTCCTTGGAGAAAAGGGTTCTGCTAACCAACAGTTTAAATAGTTCAGTCTTTCCTTGGGTGCCTAAACCCTGCATCTCTTTCAACTGCTCCATGCCCCCCTCTGGTCTCTCCTCTGCGGCCCCCATCTTTTCCTCAGGCAGACAAGGTAGCTGGGAAAGGAACCAGAACCGACACGTTTTGCTTTCTGCTTGTATGGCGTTTGCATTGTCTGCCACCCCTCACTTCCTGACTGATTCTCTTGTCCCAGTTTCAATTTTTCTCAGTGTCTCTCTTCTCTTTGGGATTGAAAATATTTATTGAGTTAATACATGTCTTTGTATTGTTCTTAACACTCAGTACCCACGTTGTGTTAAAATTCTTTTTTTTTGAGTTGGAATCTCACTCTGTCGCCCAGACGAGTGCAGTGGCTGCTCCTGGCCACCGCAGCCTCGACCTGCTGGGCTCCGGCGATCCTTCTGCCTCAGCCTTCTGAGTAGCCGGAATTACAGGCATGTGCTACCACGCCCGGCTGATTTTTGGATTTATTGTAGAGATGAGGTCTCGCTGCCCAGGCGGGTCTCGAACCCGCGGGCTCAGGCAATCCACTCACCTCAGCCTCCCAAAGGCACGGGATTACAGGCTGAGCCACCGAGCCCAGCTGTGTTAAAATTCTTTAAGTACATATGCCTTCTTGTTTCAAGGAGACGTTGGACTTATTTTTATCATTCTTATAGCCAGGGCAGGTAGAGTAGATAGGACAGGCATGGTCATAAGTGAGTAAATATGAATCAATAGGAGCTTTATTTTTCTTAGTCATAATTCCTCCTTACCACCTGACTCAGAGGTCTGGGCAGTAGGAGAGCAGGAATGCAAGGAAGACTTTCTTGGACAAGGCATTAATGGATGGCTAATAATACTTACAATAAAATAATAAGTAACTGGTTCTGTTCTTAGCATTTTATATATATGAACTCATTTACCTTGGCAACAATCCTATGCTGAAGGTTCTATTAGTATATCCACTTCATAGATGAGGTAACAGAGGTTCAGAGAGGTAAAGTATGAGGAGGACCCAAAATACCCCGGAACTGTTTTTTGGAGGGCAGACCTCTTGAAGTACAGGTTTCTCCCACTAGGTAAATGTTCTAGAAACCCATCGGCATCAGTGTGCTGGATAGCATTGTTGTGAGAGGCTGTGTTCTGCTCCAATGAATTTTTCTTTTGGGAGAGTTTTTCAATGCATTTGCCCATTTCACGATGGGTGATTTACGAGCACACCTGCCCACACTGTGCTGAGTGTTCAGAAGTTTTTGACCAAACATGGCACCACTCCCATGTTCCACCCTCCCTATTCACTTGATCTCGCCCCAAGTGACCTTTTTTTGTTTCCCCAGATGAAAAATGTCCACAAAGGGAAATGTTTTGCCAATGTGGAAAAGGTGAAACAAAAAACGGCAGAAGCACTAGAAGGCCTCAAAACTGATGAGTTTTGGGCCAGGCGCAGTGGCTCATGCCTGCAATCCCAGCACTTTGGGAGGTGAAGGCGAGAAGATTGCCTGAGCCCAGGAGTTCAAGAGCAGCCTGGGCAACTTGGTGAGACCTTGTCTCTACGATAAATCAAGAAAAATTAGTCAGGTGTGGTGGTGCGTGCCTGTAGTTCCAGCTACTTGAAAGTCTGAGGTGGAAGGATCACCTGAGCCCAGCAGATTGAGACTGAGGTGCCACTGCACTTCAGCCTGAGTGACAGAGTAAGACTCCAACTCAAAAACAAAACACAAAAAACTGTTCTGAGCAGTGGAAAAAGCGTCCTGATAGGTGTATCGCATCAAATGGAGAGTTCTTTGAAGGTGACTGGAGTTTAAACATGTAAAAACAAATACACCATTTTTTAGAAATAAATTCTGATTTTTTGTGGTTCCCCCTCTTGTTTGTTCAACATACACAGCTACAGTGCCTGGCAACTAGGGCACCCCACTAGGTGCTCACTCTGGCATTTATGGCCTCTTACAATCTCAACACAGTCCGTATCTTCAGGCTGAACTCCTCCTTTTGGATTCTACCTCTTGCTGCTCTGACAAACACTCCCAGTAGCCATAGATGTCCCCTCACTTGCTATATCCTACCCCACCTCTGCCTCTTAAAACCTGACCCATGCTCCCACCTCTGTATTCCCCAGGTAATTTGTTGTAATCTGGGTTGCAGTTAGCACCACACTCCACCATATTATCATTCTTTGTTCTCTGTTGTGTACGTGCATGTGTGTGTGTGCGTGCATGTGTGTGTGTGTGTGTGTGTGTATGCACACGTCCCCATGCACCTGGCTCCTGTGCTAAGTCTTAAGCTTCCTGAGGGCAAGGCCTTGTCTTTGGGAGCCCCTTGCAAGGAACAAGTATTAATGAATGTGAGTGAAACAGGAGCATGAATTGAGCCTCACTGGGAATCACCAGGACAAGTAAGTACAGGTACTAAAAAATAATCACTTTACCTCCCCTCCACATCCTTGGTTCTCCTGGGAACTTGAGTCTGGAATAAGGAGTCAGCCTTTGACAAATGTCTGGAACTCTGTCTGCAAGGTGGGGCCACTTGGCCAGCGCTGGAGCTATGCTCCCCAGGGACCTTGTGGTCCTCTCCACTCCAGGACCCTCTATACGCTCAACCCTGGCTCCCTCTCCACTGAAGATCCCAGAACCCTCGCCCTCAGCAAAGCTGAGGATCCAGTCTTAAGGGAGTGAGGTGTATGGGGAAACGGAAACCCCCACTCCCTTCGGGCTTCATGTTCTGCCCTGATTATGCCTCGAATATGACTCCCAGAGAAGTCAGAGGTGGGGAGGATGTGGAGACTAAGGAGGATGAGGAAGAGAGGTACCAGGGAAGGCTGACAGAAAGAAAGAAAGATGTGTGTGGTGGGAGGTGGCAGGAGGTGGCGGGGGCTCGACCTCAGGGCGCTCTGGGTTCCCCACCAGCACCAGGAAGGGCCCGGGTCTGGGCAGTGGAGGACAACTTCTGCCAGCAGCCCTCCGCGAGTCCT
>NW_007255566.1:287171-294339 GCF_000164805.1 Carlito syrichta
TGGCGGGCAGCCGATCTCGCGGAGCTGGCTTTGCCTGGGAGCTGGAAGGGGAGCCCGGGAAATCCGCCGGCGACTTCGCGAGCAAGGGCGCGGCGGAGGATCAGCACCGCGGACAGCGCCCAGGCCGTCAGGCCGCGATCCGCTCCGCCCCTTCGCCCGCCCTGGCCTAGGAAGGAGAGGCAGTGCCCGCACCCACCCGCCCAGGGAAGGTGGAGGGCGAGCTGACCAGGGTTCTGGAAATTTGCCCCGTGACTACGTGGCAGCAAAGTCGCCCCACACTTCTGACTAGTTGTGTGACCTTGGGTGAGTCACATCACCTCTCTGGGCCCCAGCTGATAAGACATTCTATTTCCCCCGTATGAGGGGCCCAAGAGCCAATCCTTTATACATTCTAAAGTTCAGAACAAATGCAAGGCACTGGTGTTGATCCATTTTCACGGCACATGGGAGACTTCTGGAGTCCCACCGCACAGCTTATAGTTCTGGTTACCCCAATGTCTTCCTCCTCCCTGGGCCTTGGTCTCCTCATCTGTGCAATGGGGATAATGATGATCTATGTGGTTCATAAGATCTTTGGGTTGTTGTGAGGATTAAATGAATTAGTACATGGAAAGTGCTTAGAACACTGCTGAGTTGACCTTCATGCTCATGACAAGGGACCAGGTAGCATTGTGTATGTGGCAGGTGACTCAGGGCTCCCTCTGGGTAAGTCATTCCCATCCCTGCTTTGAGAGACTGAGGCTGAGCAGATTCAGACCGAAGGGCTGGTCTGGCTTTTCCCAGTCCATTGCCAGCCAAATAGTCCCTGGCCTTTGCTCCCGGGACAGCTTTTCAGAGAAACCCTCTACCTTTGTATCTGCTATGAGGCCCTTGGGGAGGTCTCAAGCACCTCCTGCTTCTCTATGGGTCCCTTTCCTCCCTGGTCTCCTAGTCAATTTCGAAGGCTTCACTGAACTTGGGTGTCAACAAATAGTAGCTTTAGTCATTCCTGGCAAATTTTAAGCTTCAAGGAGCCGAAGGAATGACTCTCTTAGGTGGCTTGACAGGAGGTAGGGTTTAGAGTTTGTTCCAAGTCCTCTCAAATCCCACTCTGCAGGAACTCTAGCTTCTGGCTGCACTGTGGTGGCCCCTCTTTATCTTTCTGAGAAAATCCTTGAGAGAGAAGTAGAAAGGCCAGCCTAGTCCGGCTTCCCAGCCCCTTGTTGTCCTTCCTAAAGGGCAGTAATCTTGGGCCATGCAGTTCCTTGGCCTTCATTTCAGTATCGCCAGCAGCAGTATGAGTTCTGATAAACCATCCCTATCCCCTCAATTTCACAAGATATTGGTAAGAAGTGTGAAAGGTATGTTTTGCACCTCCAAAAGACATATGGTATGAAGGAGCCTGAAGCCTGGGCTGTGATCCCAGCTCTGTCACTTACTAGCTGGGTAATTCTGGGCACGTCTTAGGCTCTCTGAGCTCCATTTTCTTCCCAGTGGAATGGGAAGAGTAATATCTACTCTGCCAACAGGATCCTTGTGAGGATGTCATAAGGTAGTGGAGGGGTTTTGCAATGTGCATGTGGAGAAGATTGCTATGACCAAGTCTCACATGCTTTTCTCTTTGATCTGTATCAAGGTGAATCCTAGCACTCTGGCTTTTCACCGGTGGCAGCAAACAATCCTAGATACCTGTCTGAGGGATGGCCTTGCCTTTTCCTGGAGGAGTCCAGCTTTGCCATGAGAAGTGCTTCTTGTCGAGTCCTTCATCTGACCAAACTCCTGACTGGGCATGAAAGAGCTCTTAGTCTGTCCTCGGGAAATTTGCAACATATTTGCCTGGAAAAATATCCATAGGTGAACAAACAAACAGCATGTGCAAAACACCCGGGGAACAATTGAAAGTGACTGAGCCAGCAGAGCTGAAAGATGGTCATGTGAAGGCAGAGCTAGGGCCTGGACTTGGGGGCCAGGGTACTCAGGGTCAACTTCTTGGAGGAGGTTTAGCAGTCAATCAGTTGATATGTAGAGTAATATCGAGCAAAACTGACTATGCAGCACTGTACCTGAGGTTGTGGGGAGATTAGACACATTATGGAATGGATCATCAGAGATGATGATGTTAATAATAATGATGACAATAATAACGAACATTTATTAAGCACTTTGTGTGATTCAGGCAATTTACTAATATTATTTTTGTTTGTTTTGAGTTGGAGTCTCACTCTCACTCAGACTGGAGTGCAGTGGCATGACCGTGGCTCTCATCACAGCCTCTACCTTCTGGGCTCAGGCAATCCTTTTGCCTCAGCCTCCTGAGTAGCTGGGACTATGGGCACATGCTACCGTGTCTGGTTAACTTTTTTATTTTTATCTTTTTGTAGAGTCAAGGTCTCGCTATGTTGCTTAGACTGGTCTAAAACTTCTGGCCTCAAGCAATCCTCCCACCTTAGCCTCCCAAAGTGCTGCTATTATAGGTGTGGGCCAAAGTGCCCAACTTAAGAATTGTATAAATTTTTTTCCTATTTTCAAAATTAAACTGGTAGTAACAAACTAAAAGAAAACTAAAGTGTATAAAAAGTGTACCTCTTGCCTTAGAACTAACCATTATTTTGAGCCAAGCACTTTACCCATATAATCTTTAAACTTCAGGGAGATTCTATTGGAGAGGTCTATTCTCATTTTCTTGTGGAGAAAATGAAAACTAAGAGGTTAAATTAAACATCACATAGCTTGGAAGCAGCAGAGCTAGGACTCATACTCTAGTCCAGCCTAGGCCAGAGGCAGGCTTGGAACCACAACATCGTCAAGCCCCCTAGAGAGGACATGAATCCAGATATGGCTGAAGGCACCCACAGTGATCATGAGCTTTAGGGGAAGGTAAAGGCCAGAGTGTGCAAGGCCTTGAATGCCAGCTAGGATAACAAGGTCTGGAGGTTACTCCATCTCTTTATGACAGGCAAGAGTTCTGACTTTCTGAGTTTGGTCTGGGCAACAGTTCTGTATCAGCATACTGGCAGGGTACAGGTGGCATATGTATTTATTTAGTTTAGAGACAGGCTGAAGTGCAGTGTTGTGATCACAGCTCACTGCACCCTTGAACTCCTGGGCTCAAGTGATCTTCCTGCCTCAGGCTCCTAAATAGCTGAGATTACAAGAGTATGCCACCATGCCTGGCTAAGTTTTTAAACATTTTTGTAGAGCTGGCGGGTCTCAGTATGTTGCCCAGGCTGGTCTCAAACTTCTGGAGCAATCCTCCACCCACTTCAGCCTCCCAAAGTCCTGGGATTATGGGAGTGAGCCACTGTGCCCAGAAAGATGGGACATTTAAAATGGATAATTTGAAAAGAGTGAAGGGATTATTTACAAAGCTTTGGGCAGAGTTTAAGGGATAGGATAACACCCTGGGCAAGTAAAGAAGCTGAGCTTTACCATCCTTATACCTGAAGGAATAGGAGAGGCAGGTGGTTAGGGGAATTCAGAAAGAGTAGCTCTGAGAAGAGAGCTAATTCGCGGAAACTGTGATTTTCCTTATAGGGAAAGAATCCAGCAGAAAGAGAGTTGAGGAATAAATAAATAAAGAAACACCCAACCTCGTGGCCAGCCTGTCTCCTTCCAGTCCTCTGTTTGCACCTCCTCCAGCCAATCCCAATCAGAAGCCAGAAGTTAAGCAGGGGTCCAAGTACTGCCTGTACTGCTCAGCTTTCTAGGGCACAAGCTGAGAAAGGTAGGGTAAAGGCTTGGAGGGATGAGATATTTCTCACTGACTTTGGCCCCATTTGCTGTTCACTGTCAGGCTGCTGCCCATTAAATGTCCTGGCGTTGGCGGGCACCAAGAACCCCTTTACATCCATCTAGTGTTACAGGGGTAACTTCTTTCTTTTGCAGACTCTGGCCACGCTTCTTAGCTCACCTTGGAGCTCCGAAAGACCACCCAATCTGGGTCTCTTGAGATTCTGTGGCTAGAGAGATGGTATGATGGGAACTCTGGGACTGGACAGCCACACTAGAAATTGTTGGGTATAAGCCTCGAAGCCAGCTAATGTTCTGAACACAAGCTCAAACTGGGGCCAGGCTGCACACTCCTTGGTAGTGAAATGTTCGAACTGGGTGACATGATCCCTTAAAATCTCAGCTCTGACGATTAGAGTCTTTGGTCACTCATAAACCACTAGTATGGCAACAGGAGATGAAAGGTGTGCGTTTGTGCATATGTGTGTGTATGTGTGTGTACCAGGCCACAATTTGACCCCAGACATATCCCTTCTGTCTCAACCCTGCCCACATAATCCATCTAAGGCTGAGGACTCATGAGCTACCTGACAAGTATCTTTTAAAGGATTTGGCCAGGCTCGGTGGCTCAGCCTGTAATCCCGCACTTTTGGGAGGCTGAGGTGAGTGGATTGCCTGAGCCCACAGGTTCGAGACCTGCCTGGGCAACTTGGCGAGAACTCATCTCTACAATAAATCAAAAAATTAGCTGGGTGTGGTAGCGCGCGCCTGTAATTCTGGCTACTTGGAAGGCTGAGGCGGAAGGATCACCAGAGCCCAGCAGGTCGAGGCTGCGGTGGCCGGGAGCGGCCACTGCACTCCAGTCTGGGCGACAGAGTGAGTCTCCAACTCAAAAAAAAAAAAGGTTTCTAGGGGTTTCCTCTGCTCTGTGCTTGGAATCCCTTCATTTCAGATCAGTTTCCATGATCTTGGGCAATTGGCTCCCACCGTCTTTAGTGATCTGGTTTAACTATGGCTTCTTTTTTTCCTTTATCTCCCCCAACTTTGTATTTGCTTTGTTGCATATAATACTCACACTTAGCCTTAATGTGCCACTTTGTACATACAGTTCTGTTTAATGTTATGATTTATTAGAAAAGTCTTAGAATTACACTTCAGAAAGCTTGTGCAACACAGTAACAAAAGTGTCCTTGTGACCCTACTTCCCTAATGCAACTAGTATTATTTTTGTGCATTATCTTCTATCATTTTCATACATAGGATGATTTATATAGTTTATATATATATATGACTGATTTTTTTTTACCTGCATTGTGTCACATGTCTATCTAGTCCTCACAATTCCTGTAACCTAAGATAATTGGCTGTTTGTATTGGGTTTGTCTTTTCTTCTAGGAAGGAAATATATATGGACACACACACAATAACTTACTTAATTTTCTCTCTCATCCTATGATAAGTTATTACTTTTATTTATTTATTTATTTATTGTAGTGATAAGATTTTTGCTATGTTTCCCAGAATGGTTTCAACCTCTTGGGCTCAAGCAACCATGCACCTCGGCCTCCCAAAGCATTGACATTACAGGCATGAGCCACCATGCCTAGGGAATTATTTTTATTAAAAAAAAATTTTTTTTTAGTCATCTCACTCTGTTGCTCAGGCTAGAGAGCAGTGGCATGCTCACAGCTATTGCAGCCTCGATCTTCTGGGCTCAGGCGATCCTACTGTCTCAGTCTTCTAAGTAGCTGGAACTATGGGCATGCGCCACCACGCCCAGCTAATTTTTCTTGATTTATTGTAGAGACTACCACCAAGTTGTCCTGGTTGGTCTTGAACCCGTGGAATCAGGTAATCCTCTTGCCTCTGCCTCCCAAAGTGCTGGGATTATAGGCGTGAGACATTGCACCCAGCTGCCAATTATTTTTAAAACATTGATGGGACAGCACCATACTCTTCTATGCATTGTGCTTTTAAAAAAAGTATTATTATTTATTTTTTCAGCTGTAGTCTCACTCTGTCGCCCAGACTGGAGTGCAATGGCATGCTCACGGCTACCGCAGCTTCAACTTGCTGGGCTCAGGTGATCCTTCCACTTCATCCTTCCAAGTAGCTGGAATCATAGGCATGCACCACCGCGCCCAGTTAATTTTTTGATTTATTGTGGAGATGAGGTCTTGCCAAGTTGGCCAGGCTGGTCTCGAACCCACGGGCTCAGGCAATCCTCTCTCCTTAGCCTCCCAAAGTGCTGGGATTATAGGCATGAGCCACTGTGCCTGGCCTGCATTGTACTTTAAAAAAAAATTTGTATCTTGAAAATCCAAAGCTCTTTAAATGTTTTATTTGCTAATCAATGCCTATGCATTTTTAAATGTTATTTTTTCATTATTTATTGTTGAAGAGTTAGGAATTCTAAGTAAGTAAACATATGAAAACAATGTTGCACATAATTCTACCTTCAGCTGTACTAACATTTGGTGGGTTTTTTGGATGTCTTTTTCCTTTACCTGTATGAACACTTTGCAGAACTTTAACATCCTGTTTTGTAGTCAGCTTTTTAGCACAACAACGTAGCATGAAGATTTGTCTCCTGCTACAGAGTGTTGTTCCATGTACTAGATGTATCCATTTTCTTTTCTTTCTTCTTTTTTTTGAGTTGGGGGTCTCACTCTGTCATCCTGGCTGGAGTGCAGTGGCAGGATCACAACTCACTGCAGCCTCGATCTCCTGGGCTCAGGCAATCCTTCCAACTCAAGTCTCCTGAATAGCTGGGACTACAGGCATGTGCCACCATTCCCTGGTAATTCAAAAAAATTTTTTTATAGAGATGAGGTCTTGCTATGTTGCTCAACCTGGTCTCGAACTCCTTAGCTCAAGCAATCCTTCCGCTTTAGCTTCCAAAAGTGCTGGGTTTACAGTTGTGAACCACCACGCCTGGCCTCCACATTCCTATTGTTTGATATTTAATTGTTTCTATTTTTTAGTGTTATAAACAATAATGTGATGAAAATCCTGGTAGCTTGGTCATTTGAAATGTGACTTTTATTGTATTTTTTCCTTATTGCATATAATGTTTACTTTGAAAAGTTGGAATATATGGATAAGAAAAAGAAGAAAATTAAAATCACCACATCTTTCAACCAGAGAGAAATCATATTATTTATTTGTTTCTGAGTTAGAGTCTCACTCTGTCGCCCAGACTGGAGTGCAGTTGCATGATCACAGCCACTGCAGCCTCGACCTGCTAGGCTCAGGTGATCCTTCCGTCTCAGCCTTCCAAGTAGCTGGAACCACAGGCATGTGCCACCATACCCAGATAATTTTTTTTTTTGAGTCGGAGTCTCACTCTGTCACCCAGCCTGGAGTGCAGTGGCCGCTCCTGGCCACCGCAGCCTCGACCTGCTGGGCTCCAGCGATCCTTCTGCCTCAGCCTTACAAGTAGCTGGAACTACAGGCGCGT
>NW_007255566.1:294510-298801 GCF_000164805.1 Carlito syrichta
AATTCACTCACCTCAGCCTCCCAAAGCGTGGGATTACAGGCTGAGCCACCGAGCCCGGCAATTTAAAAAAATTTATTGAACAGACGAGGTCTTGCCATGTTGCTCAGGCTGGTCTTGAATCCTTGAGCTCAGGCAGTTCTCACGCCTCCACCTCCCACAGTGCTGGGATTACAGTTTCGAGCCATTGTGCCTGGCTGATAAATCACTTTTTAAAATATGTTCTTGTAGCTCTTCCAGATATGTCTACAAATATATGAGTATGTTGGTTCTACTCAGTAACCTTTTTAAATTTCAAAATATATCTTGATTTTTTTCATGTCAATAAAAGTCTTGACATGATCACATCCTTTCAAATGGATGTACTTCTTTTTTTGTTTTTTGAGTTTGAGTCTCACTCTGTCACTCAGGCTGGGGTGCAGTGGCATACTCATGGCCACAGCAGCCTTGGCTTGCGGGCTCAGGTGATCCTTCCACTTCAGCCTTCCAAGTAACCGGAACCACAGATATTTGCCACCATGCCTGGCTGTTTTTTGTTTTGTTTTGTTTGTTTTTTGATTTATTGTAGAGATGAGGTCTTGCCATGTTGCTCAGGCTGGTCTCAAACCCCTGACTCTGGTAATCCTCTCACCTCTGCCTCCCAAACTGTGAGGATTACAGGCATGAGCCACTGCACCCGACTTGGACATACTTCTTTACGTAACTAATCTCCTGATGGACTTCCATATTGTTTCCAGTTTAACTCTATTGTAAACAATGCTTCAGTGGACATTCTTCTACACACCCCCCCCATTTCTAATTATCTCAGTATGAATTACATAAAGAGAAATTACTGAGTCAAAAGACATGCACATTTCAAGGCTGTTGATCATACTATCAAATTGCCATGCACAATGATAGGGCCAATTTGTACTCCCATCAGCAATGATTAGGAGTACTGACTTTCCTTTTCCATGCCAACTCTGTGTGGGATAAAAACAACAAAAAAACCACAAATGTTTCTAAAATTGACAAGAAAAAGAAGGCATCACATTTAAATTTTCAAAGTCATTAATTTCTAGTAAGATTTTACTCTTTTTTTTTGTAAGTCAGGGACTCACTGTGCTGCCCAGACTGGAGTGCAGTGGCACAGTCATGGCTCACCATAGCCTGGACCTCCTAGGCTCAGGCAATCTTCCTTCTTCAGCCTCCTGAGTAGCTGGAACTACATGCGTGTGCCACTATATCCAGCTAATGTTTTGCAGAGATGTCTCTCAATGCGTTACCCAGGCTTGTCTTGAACTCTTGGGCTCAAGCAAACTTCCTGCCTCTGCCTTCTAAAGTGCTGGGATGACAGGTGTGAGCCACCATGCCTGGTCAAGGATTCGTTTTAAAATGTGTGTATTAGCTATTTAGATTTCTTTTGTGAATTGTTTATGTCCTTCATCTGATTCTCTATTGGAGTGTTCATCATTTCTTATTCCTTTATAATAAAAACTTTCAATATTTTCATTTTTTTATGTGGTAAAATACACATAACAAAATTTACTATCTTAACTATTTTTTAGTATATAGTTCAGTGACATTAAAGACATTCATTTTGTTGTGCAACCATCACGCCTATCCATCTCCAGAGCTCTTTTCATCTTGCAAGACTGAAACTCTTTATCCGTTAAGCAGTAAGTCTTCACTCTCTCCTTGCCCCTGGCAACCACCACCCTACTTTCTGTCTCTATGAATATGACTACTGTAGGTACCTCATATTAGTGGAATCACGTAGCATTTGTCCTTTTGTGACTAGCTGATTTCATTTAGTATAATATTCTCAAAGTTCATCCATGTTGTAGCATGTGTTAGAATTGCCTTCCTTCTTTAGGTGGAAGAGTGTGTGCCATTGCATGCATATACCACATATTGTTTCATCAGTTGATGGACATTTGGTTTGCTTCCACCTCTTGGCTATTGTGAATAATGCTGCTGTGAACATGGGTGTACACATATAGGCTCACATTTAAAAAAAACAGTTTGACATTTACCTTAGTTTGTTTATTCAAAAAGAGTTTTTTTCAAAAGAAGTTCTCATTATGTTTCCTAGGCTGGAGTGCAGTGGCTATTCATAGCTCTCTATAGCCTTGAACTCCTGGACTCAGGTGATTCTCCTGCCTCAGCCTCCAGAGTAGCTGGGAATACAAGTGTATGCCACGATGCCTGGTTGACATTTGCCTTTTGATTTTGTTTATTGTGTTTTTGAGATGTGCAAATATTAAAATTTTTAAAATTTTAGTCAAATTCATCTCTTCCTTTATGGTTTCTGCCACTAATGTCATGCTAGAAAAATAATCCCACTTTATTTTTATTTTTTTACTTTTTTGAGTTAGAGTCTCACTCTGTCGCCCAGACTGGAGTGCAGTGGCCGCTCCCGGCCACCGCAGCCTCGATCTGCTGGGCTCCGGTGGTCCTTCTGCCTCAGCCTTCCAAGTAGCTGGAACTACAGGCGCGCGCTACCATGCCCAGCTAATTTTTTGATTTATTGTAGGATGAGGTCTCATCAAGTTGTCCAGGCAGGTCTCGAACCTGCGAGCTCAGGCAATCCACTCACCTCAGCCTCCCAAAGGTGCGGGATTACAGGCTGAGCCACCGAGTCCGGCTCCCACTTTATTTTTAAATTTTATTTTATCTTGTTTGAGTCAGAGTCTCACTCTGTTTTCCAGGCTGGAGTATGGTGGCATGATCATAGCTCATTACAGCCTTGACCTCCTGGGCTAAGGTGATACTTCCATTTCAGCCTCCCGAGTAGCTAGGGCTACAGGTGTGTGCCACCATGCCTGGCTAATGTTTTTTATTTTGAATTTTTTATAGAGATGGAGTCTCACTACATTGCCCAAGTCAGTTTTGAACTCCTGGGCTCAAGCAATCCTCCTGCCTAGCCTCCCAAAGTGCTGGGATTACAGGTGTGAGTCACTGAACCCAGCTCCTACTTTAATATGATGACAGTACTTACCTATACATTTTTGTAGTCCTTTATGTATATTTATACACTTACATCCATTATGCATCTAAGGTGTATTTTGTTATTTTGTGATGTGAACTAGAGACCTTGCTCCACCCCCTCACTCTGTAAATGATTAACTAATTGTCCCATCACCATTTCCATTTCCCCACTAAGGTGAAGTACATACATTGCGCGTGCGCGCGCGCGCGCACACACACACACACACACACACACACACACACACACACACACACACACACACACACACACACAAACCCTTTGGGATGTTTCCAAACCTCCTATTTTGGTTCTTTGGTCTCCATGTTAATTCTGTTGGGGAAGCTTAAAGAAAGGATGCTCAGAGGGAATTGCTAGCATCATGCTAGACAGGCTATTTAAGGGTCAGAGGCGAACTGCCCACCCACCTGCTTCTCTTCCCCCGTCTCCCTTGTAGGGTGCCTCTGAGTTGTCACGTTCTTCCCCCAGTGCTTCCTGTCACTTCTTTAACTGAGACACAGTGGAAAGCCTAGGTGGAGATCTCAGGATTTAAGTAATCTTCGTTTTTGTTGAAGACTAAGCAGGGCTCCTATGGATAGAATAGCAAGTGTCAGTAGCATTTCCAGGGGAAACTTTTCCAGCGCTCCTGGGCATGGGCCCACAGTCCCCGGCAGGAAGGTGAGCCCCCAGGTTCTCCACATGGGGGCTCCTCTCTCTGCATGAGCTTCCCTCCTGCAAAGGATGTGGGTTGTCCTCATACGCGGGCCAGGTGGGAGGGGGCACTGTAGGCAGTGTGTGGACCACTTCGACATTTATAAATGTCTCTAAGACCCAGCTCCTTCACACCAGGTATGGGATGGATGCGCTCCGGATGCCGCCGGCCAGCGTGGTCTCCGCTCCTCTCCAGAAATGAACAGATCCTGGGGTGGAAGGTGGGCTGCAGGCCTGGGCGGAGCTGGTCCTGGGGTTGGGCAGCGTGCTAGGCTGTTTTAATGACTGTCACCTTAAAAGAATAATTTGTAGGACACATCCGTTTTTATTTCAGGTATTTAGAGCGGTCTAACTTTTTTCTGGCCGAGTATGACAAGGAATAACAATAGTTTAATTTTTTCCATGCACAACTTCTGGGAAGGAAGGACAGGTTTTATAAGGGAGTGAGGCACAGAAAGATTCAACGAGCCGCCTGGTCGACCAGCAAGCCAGATCTCCCTTTCAGTAGGACTCGCAGAGCCTCACTCCTCGCCCAGGGCTCCAGAGAAACCTGGGCTTTTGCGGCAGGCCGGGTCGGGAGAGGCGGCGAGGGGGAGGGCTGCAGTCCGGCCCGCG
>NW_007255566.1:299238-317824 GCF_000164805.1 Carlito syrichta
GCGGGGCTGCCTGGCAATAGCCACCCGGCGTCCCCCCCGCCCGGGCTTTGCAGATCTCCAGACGGATCGGCCATGGGACCCGGGATCCTGTCCGAGGCGTCAGGCTTTGGAGAGACCCCGTTCTCTTTTCTCAGGAACACTGGCGCGGTTTCTCCCTTCCCTTTTCCCTCGTCCCAGTTTTCCCGTTTGTGGCGTGAGGGTCCCCCGTCTACCTCCGTTTCTTCTGCCGCCCGGGGTCGGTCCCGGGACTGGGGCTCCGGGAAGGCACAACCCCCAACCCCCGTGTTGAAAAAGATGCCTCAGCGCACCAACACAGGAACCCTAGAAGGTGGGCACTGAGGGGACAGGGGATGAGAGCCGGGGGCCTAAGAGGCAAGAGAAGGGGTCCCCGTGGAGGTGGGTAGTCGCCCCTTCCCCCACCGCAGTACCGCCCCGGCCGGGAAATCAGAGCCTGCGGTGTCAGGTTACCGGACTGCAGGCTGAAAGAGTTTCAGCCGCATCTCAGTCGAGTCACTTGGGCTGGGCTCCTGGAACCCATGTCCCGGGCGCCCATGTGTCTGAATGCTCAGGACCGCTCCAGCTAAGGGCCGGAACTCTGTGTGGCGGGACTGCTCAGCCCACCCTGGATCTCGCAGGACTCCAAGATTCAAAGGAGAATATCCACCTGATACCCCTCCTCATCCCAAATCATTCCACCCACACCGGAGTCAGAGGGCATCCCTGAAATAGCATTCTTGGACACTTTCTCCAGGTACATTCTATAGCCTGAATGCAAATAACAATATCATCAGTGATGGCAACCTGGGCTTCCTGAGCACTTCCCTATGGCTCTGCAGTAAACAGAATTCAGGCATTGACTCACTTTTCACATACTCAGAGGAAGGTATTAGCACCCCCCATTTTACAGACGAGGAAACTGAGGGTCAGAGAGGGAAAGGGATTCATCAAGGTCTCCCAGCAAGCACTTGGCAGAGTCAGCGTTTGAAACCAGGTCTTGCTCAGGGGCTTAACTGTTTATCTGTTTTCTTATTTACTGGATGGTCCCACCCAGCCTGGATATACATCAAAATTCACATTGCCAGAAAATCCCAGCATGTCAGAGCAGGAGGCGTCAATGGGTTTCTAATTTTATTATTTAGCAGTAGAACCACTCTTCAAATGAAACTCCAATATAGAAATCAGATAGAAGTACAGTTAATCTACTTTTGAACAAGTGATGGGGGATGGGTGATTAATTAGTGCCCTCATCCTGAAAATGAGGTGCCACCCCAGGACCTTCCAGATCACTTCCCTGGCTTCACGGAGGAAGAAACAGGAAGAATTTTAAAAGAGTGGAGCTTGGATATCTGCTTTGATTCATCTCCCCAACTCTTGCCTCTGGCACTGTCTGGCTGGGTTGTTTCTTGGGCAGGATCTGATGATGCATGAATCATTGTTAGTGCTCTAATTGGGTTTTGGATCACCTCTCGCCCCCGGTGAAAGCCCATCCTTCTGAGAAGGTCCTGAAGATGTGACTTGAGTGATTGGGCAGCCTGGCAGGGAGCACTCCTGAGGGCAAGATACCCTCCGAAGCCATGCCATCCTCCAGACATGGTCAGCCCTGGTCCCCGGATCCAGGACTTCACGCGGAATCAGTTTGCTTTCCCTTTGGATGAGCCAGGACTCTTTCACTTGTAAATTGTAGAAATAAACTCAAACTGGCTTAAAAGAAAAGGGACATTTGTTGGCTCACGAAACTGAAAACTCCAGCAGGAACTCGTCATGTTTCAGACACATCTGGATTCAGGAGCTCAAATAATGCCACCAAATTATACCCTGTTCTCTTTACCCTTCTGCTTTCCTCTGTTCTAGGTTTATTCCTTGTGGAGGCAAGGAGGGATAATATTAAAGTAGCTGCAGACAGCCCTCCCGAATAACAACCTTATGGAAGGAGAGCTCCTCATCTCAGTGGAACCGGCCAACTCTCATGGTGTCCTCTCATTGGTCTTACCTGGGTCACGTGGCCGTTTCTGAGCCAATCACTGTGGTCGGGGGGATGGAATACTCTGATTGGCCAGGCTGGGCTTGTGCCCGCTCTTGGTGTCTGGGACGGGGGTGGGCTCCATTCAAATCGTGTAACTCTGAGTGGGGAAGATGATAGCGAATGGTCATTGGGCAACACAACCAACTGCTATTCATTTATGCTTCTAGCAGAGCCATCTTCTTCTGGAGTCTCTCCTACAAACTCTTTGTTCAAATGTACCAAAAATGAAATTAGAATCTGATTGGGCTTTTCAGCACAAGTTATTAAATATGTCTGATTCGGGGGCTCTCCTACTTATGTCTGAGGGCCTGTGCTGTGCTCTGTCCAGTTTCTGACCGTGGGGGCTTAGAGTCCAGGACAGAGAGCTGATGGAGGACAGAGACAAAGGTTTTTGAGTAACCGAAAAGGGGTGGAGTTCTCTGACAGTGTTCTTTTTACCGGCAGCAGAGTATACATCCTAAGTTTGAATCATAATTTCTTTTGTTTTGAATTGGAGTCTCACGTGCCACCCAGGCTGGAGGGCAGTGGCACGCGCACGGCCACCGCAGCCTCAACCTGCTGGGTTCAGGCGATCCTTCCCCCTCAGTCTTCCAAGTAGCTGGAACTATAGACGTGCGTCATCACATCCGGCTACTTTTTTGATTTATTGAGACGAAATCTTGGCACATTGCCCAGGCTAGTCTCGAACCCCTGGGCTCAAGCAGTCCTCTCACCTCTGTCTTCCAAAGTGCTGGGATTACAGGCGTGAGCCACCATACCCAGCTTTGAATCATGATTTCTTTACCTAGCATCTACTGAAGAACTTTCAGGCTCTTTTGAATATTTTGATATTACAAACATGCAGCGAACATCCTTGAGCCTATATCTGTGCACATTTGTACAAAGATAAATGGAGTTATTATTATTTTTATTGTGAGACAGGGTCTGTATCATGGCTTACTGGAGCCTTGAGTTCCTGCGCTCAGGCTTCCTGAGCAGCTGGGATTACAGGCCTGTATCATTGCTCCCGGGTTTTTTGGGGAATATTTTTGATCTGTGGTTGGTTTAATCAGCAGATGCAGAACCCCCGGATAGGGAGGGCCAACTGTACTGTCAACATAACTTATTGCTGCTGTTGTTGACCTTGATCACCTGGCTGAGGTAGTATTTGTCAGTTTTCTCCACTGTAAAGTTACTGTCTTTTCACCCCTTTTCCAAACTGTATTCTTTGGAAGGAAGTTACTTTTAAGTAGTGTGGAGTTATGATCTATCTCCTCAAAGGCTGAGTATTTACAAAAGTTGTTTGCAATTCTGCATGGGAGATTTGTCTCTTCTCCCTCATTTATTAATTAAATCATATTTATATCACTAAGCACTCATGGATATTTATTTTTTATTTTTTTATTTTTATTTTTGAGTTGGAATCTCACTCAGTCGCCCAGACTGGCGTACAGTGGCCGCTCCCGGCCATTGCAGCCTCGAGCTGCTGGGCTCCGGCGATCCTTCCACCTCAGCCCTCCAAGTAGGTGGAACTACAGGCGCACGCTACCATGCCCGGCTAATTTTTGATTTATTGTAGAGATGAGGTCTTGCCAAGTTGCCCAGGAGGGTCTCGAACCCGCGGGCTCAGGCAATCCACTAACTTCAGCCTCCCAAAGTGCTGGGATTACAGGCTGAGCCACCAAGCCCGGCTGGATATTTATTTTTTAAATAACAGCTCCACTGAAACGGATTTGTATACCATGCAACTCATTCACCCATTTGAAGTGTAAAGTTCAGCTGGGCATTGGCGCCTGCCTGTAGTCCCAGCTACTTGGGAGGCCGAGGCAGGAGAATTGCTTGAGCCCAGGAGTTTGAAGCTGCAGTGAGCTGTTATTGAACTCTTGCACTCTAACCTGAGTGACAGAGTGAGATCCCAACTCTTAAAAAAAAAAAAGTATAAAGTTCAATGGTCTTTAATGTAGTTGCAGAGTTGTGCAACCATCACCACAATCCATTTTAAAGCATTTTTGTTACCCTTGAAAGAAACCTCATACCCTTTAGCGTCTTCCCTCTTTTCTTTCCAGCTCCTCCCCCCTCATCCCTAAGCAACCACTAAGCTACTCTATGGATTTCCTTATTCTGGAAATTTCATATAAATGGAATGATACAGTATGTGGTCTTTTGTGAATACCTTCTTTCACTGAGCATAGTGTTTTCTAGCTTCACCCATGTTGTAGCATGTATCATTACATTGTTTCTTTTTTATTGCCAAGTAATATTTCATTATAAAGATGTACTATATTGTATTTATCCACTCATCCATTGATTGACATTGGGTTATTTCCACTTTTTAACTATTATTAATAATGCTCTATAAACGTTTGTGTATAAGTTTGTATGTAGACATGTTTTCATTTCTTTTGGATATATACCTAGGAGTGGAATTACTGGTCATATGCTAACTCTAGCCTTTTGAGGAACTACCAGCCCATTTTTCAAAGCATTTGCACATTTTACAGTCCCACTGACTGGGCGCGGTGGCTCACAACTATAATCCCAGCACTTTGGGAGGCCGAGGTGAGAGGACTGCCTGAGTCCATGGGTTCGAGACCAGCCTGGGCAACTTGGTGAGACCTCATCTCTACAATAAATCACAAAAGTAGCCGGGTGTGTTGGCACTTGCCTGTAGTTCCAGCTACTTGGAAGGCTGAGGTGGAAGGATCACCGGAGCTCAGCAGATCGAGTCTGTGGTGACTGTGAGTGTGCCACTGCACTCCAGCCTGGGTGACAGAGTGAGATTCTAACTAAAACCCCCCCTCAAAAAAAAAACACGTACATTCCTGCCAGCAGTGTTTAAGGGTTCCAATTGCTCCACATCCTCATCAACACTTTTATTATCTATATCTTTGTTTATAGCCATTCTAGTGAGTGCAAAGTAGTATCTTATTGTGGTTTTTATTTGCATTTCCCTGATGCCTAATGATAATGAGCATCTTTTCATGTGGTTATTGTCCATTTATATATCTTCTTGCAAAAATGGCTACTCAAATCTTCTGCTTGTTTTAAAATTGTGTTATTTGACTTGGTATTATTGAGCTATGAGTTCTTTATGCATTGTAGATATGAGTTCCTTTTCAGATAAATAACTTACACATATTTTTTTCCCATTCTTTGGGTTGTCTTTTTGCTTTTTTTTTCTTCTTCAGTCAGACTCACTCTGTCACCCAGTCTGGAGGGCAGTGGCACGCTCACGGCCACTGCAGCCTCGACCTGCTGGACTCAGACAGTCCTTCCTCCTTAGCCTCCCAAGAAGCTGGAACTACAGGTGTGCACCACTGTGTCCAGCCAATTTTTAAAATTTTTATTGTAGAGATGAGGTTTTGCCATGTTACCCAGGCTGGCCTCGACCCTGGGCTCAGGCAATCCTCTCACCTCCACCTCCCAAAGTACTGGGAATACAGGCCTGAGTCACTGTATCCGGCTGTCTTTTCAGTTTCTTTTATTTATTTATTTATTTTTTTGAGTTGGAGTCTCACTCTGTTGCCCAGACTGGAGTGCAGTGGCTGTTCCCGGCCACCGCAGCCTCGACCTGCTGGGCTCCGGTGATCCTTCTGCCTCAGCCTTCCAAATAGCTGGAACTACAGGCGCGCGCTACCATGCCCGGCTAATTTTTTGATTTATTGTAGAGATGAGGTCTCTCCAAGTTGCCCAGGCGGGTCTCGAACCCGTGGGCTCAGGCAATCCACTCACCTCAGCCTCCCAAAGGCACAGGATTACAGGCTGAGCCACCAAGCCTGGCTCTTTTCGGTTTCTTAATGGTACTCTCTGCAGCACAAACATTTTAAATTTTGACGGTGTCCAATTTATTAATTTTTTTCTTTTGTAGCTTATGCTTTTGGTGGCATATCTAAGAAATCATCACTTAATCCAAGGTCATAAGAATTTACCCCTATGTTCCAAATTTTCTTTCAATTTTTAATTTTCAAAAAGAATAGAGACAGGGTCTTGCTGTGTTGCTCAGGCTCGTCTCTAGCTCCTGGGCTCAAGGGATCCTCCTGCCTCAGCCTCCTAAAATGCTGGAATTATAGGCATGAGCCACTGTGCCCAGCCTCTTCTAAGGCTTTTATAATTCTGGTTGGTTTTTTTTTTGGGTTGGAGTCTCACTAGGTCACCCAGACTGGAGTGCAGTGGCCGCTCCCGGCCATCGCAGCCTCGACCGGCTGGGCTCCGGCGATCCTTCTGCCTCAGCCTTCCGAGTAGCCGGAATTACAGGCGTGCACTACCACGCCCGGCTGATTTTTTGATTTATTGTAGAGATGAGGTCTCGCTGCCCAGTCGGGTCTCGAACCCACGGGCTCACGCAATTCACTCACCTCAGCCTCCCAAAGGCGCTGGGATTACAGGCTGAGCCACTGAGCCCGGCTATAATTCTGGTTTTTATATTTAGATCTTTGATCTGTTTGAGTTAATTGTTATATATGGTGTGAGACGGGGATCCTGCTTCATTCTTTTGTATATGGCTACTCAGTTGCCTAAGCACCATTTGTTGAAAGACTATTCTTTCCTCATTGAATTGTCTTGACACGTTAGTTGAAAATCAATTGATGGTAAGCGTTGAGGTTTATTTCTAAACTCTGAATTCTATTCATTTACCTATATGTCTATCATTATACTGTACCACATTATCTTAATTAATGTGACTTTGGAGTGAATTTTGAAACAGGGAAGTGTGAGTTCTCTAGCTTTGTTCTCCTTATTTGTGGATATTTATTTTATACTTTGTATTATAACCCAATATTATTTTATTTTGTTGCTCAAATTGTTGCAGCTTTGCCTGCTGGGATCTCTTTCAGTTGGCTCCTGTATCCCTTTGACATACTCCAATCATTATTTTTAGCACTTTCTTACCTTTTTTTTTTTTTTTTTGGTCAGAGTCTCACTGTGTCACCCATGCTGGAGTGCAGTGGCATGTCACGGTCTCCACAGCCTCAACCTGCTGGGATCAAATGATACTTCTGCCTCAGCTTTCCAAGTAGCCAGAACTACAGGCACATGCCACCACACCCGGCTAATTTTTTTTATTTATTGTAGAGACAAGGTCTTGCCAAGTTGCCAGGCTGGTCTCGAACTCTTGGGGTCAGGCAATCCTCTTGCCTCTACCTCCCAAAGTACCGGGATTACAGGTGCCAACCACTATGCCCAGCTACTTTCTTACACTATAAGATTCTCCAGATTATCTTGCATATTTCCTGCCCCTATTTCAGAATTAGACATTTCTCCAAGGATCTATTTTATTTATCTACTTATTTTTATTTATGATTGATACAGAATCATTGTACATGGGGTACAGTGTGGTGTTTTGGGGTACAATGTGATGTTTTTATAGATGTATAAATTATGTAATGATCAAATCAGGTTAATTAGTATATTTATCACCTTAATATTTATCATTTCTTTGTGATGAAGACATTAAAAAATCCTCTCTTTTAGCTACTTAAAAATATACAATACATTAGACTGGGCATAGTGGCTCACGCCTGTAATCCCAGCACTTTGGGAGGCCAAGGCAGGAGTATTGCACAAATCCAGGAGTTCAAGATTGGTCTAGGCACAGTCTCTACAAAACAAAAAATAAAAACATATAACTGGGTATGGTGGTGTATGCTTGTAGTCCCAGCCACTCAGGAGACTGGGGTGGTGGATAGCCTGAGCCCAGGAGTTTGAGGCTGGATTGAGCTGTGCTTGTGACACTGCACTCCAACTTGGGTGACAGAGTGAGACTCCGACTAAAACAAACAAACAAACAAAACCCCCCAAAAAACAACCAAACAAAATGCATACAATACACTATTGTTAACTCTAGTTATCCTACTATACAGTAGACCATCAGAACTGATTCCTCTTAATGTAGCTTTGTAACTGCCAATCAATCTCTCACCAGCTCCCAAACCTCTTCCCATCTTCTGGTAATCACTGCTTCTTCTCTTTTTTGTTTTTTTTGAGTTGGAGTCTCACTCTTGTTGCCCAGGTTGGCATGCAGTGGCATGCTCACGGTCACCACAGCCTTGACCTTCTGGGCTCAGGTGATCCTTCTGCCTCGGCCTTCCAAGTAGTTGGAACTACAGGTGTTTGCTACCACGCCTGGCTAATTTTTTGACTTATTGTAGAGACAAGGTCTCGCCAAGTTGCCCAGCTGGTCTCGAACTGCGGGCTTGGGCAACTCATTCACCTCGGCCTCCCAAAGTGCTGGGATTATAGCGGTGAGCCACTGCACCTGACCCCACATTTTCTTTATCCATTCATTAGTTGATGGTCGTTTAGATTGATTCCATATTTTGGCTACTGTGGTTAGTTCCAAGGAGCCAGTTTAAATTGGAGAAGGGTATTAGAAACTAAGATTTGAATGCTAGTTATGCTCAGTCTTTTTTGTTTTGTTTTGAGTTAGAGTCTCACTCGGTCACCCAGACTGGAGTGCAGTGGCCGCACCTGGCCACCGCAGCCTCGCCTGCTGGGCTCTGGCGATCCTTCTGCCTCAGCCTTCTGAGTAGCCAGAATTACAGGCATGTGCTACCATACCCGGCTGATTTTTTGATTTATTGTGGAGATGAGGTCTTGCTGCCCAGGCGGGTCTCGAACCCGCGGGCTCAGGCAATCCACTCACCTCAGCCTCCCAAAGGCATGGGATTACAGGCTGAGCCACCGAGCCTGGCTTGCTCAGTCTTTTTTTTTTTTTATTGCAAGTATTTTCTCCAAATTTGTAAATTCTTCTTATATATAGAATGCATATATTTTGAATGTCTGTTATATTCTAAAGCCTTCTGGAAGGATAGTATTTTGGCAGGCAGAGATAGGGTGGAAGGAGACATTTCAAGGTAGAGAAATGGAGTTTGGAAAGTGTAGGATGTGTTTGGAACAATAAACACTGATGAGACTGGCTAGGGGATTAGACCTGTGTGGGAGAGGAGTATGAAATAGGGCTCAAGAGTGATTCCAGCCAGTTAGTGATAGGGCTTGAATGCTAAACCAAGTAATTTATTTTTAATTTGGTAAACAGGGGGAGTCATTGAATGTTCTTGAGCAGGGAAGAACCCTCAGCAATGTGGTTTGTGGAGAACAAGGAGCTTTCCAACATCTACTAGACAACTAGCTTTTCTATTTAATAGAATATTGATCTTAAGAATAGTGTATAAATTGTAATTATTTTGTTTACAGGTGAAAGAAAACTGAACCCAACCTGGCTAAAGCAAAAAAGAACAAATCTGCATACTCCCTGCAAAACTTTTTGGTTCATTTTATGGAACTGCCCTGGGAACAATGGCTTCAGGCATAGCTTGATCTAGAAACTATCTTCCAGGCTCTGCCCTTTCTGAATTGGTATCATCTTCCAGCTGACTCCTTGAAGCAGAATCAGGGAAATTTCTGCTGGACACTGTTATGACTTTTCAAGGTGCCTGTTAGAAAACTTATTAGAGCCCTGGCTATTTGCTGCTATTATGTGCTTTTTATTTAAGTCTCCTTTGGTCACTGGGACCCTCTGGAAAGAGCACTGATCTGGGAGTAAGAGCTCTGACTCTGTTACTTTGTGGTTCTGTGATCTGGGCCAAGTGGGGATGTCTCAGTTTCATATCTGTGAAAGGGGAGAATTCTGCCTGCTTGTCCTCCCCCAGGGTTCAACTGAAAAAAATAGGTATTGTCTATCAAGCGCCCGATCCTCCTTTCTTTTGGGAATGGGTTGTATCCTCCTGAAGGTGCCACCCCAGTCCCATAATCTGGGTCCTGTTTCTTTCTTTCTTTTTTTTTTTGAGTTGGAGTCTCACTCTGTCGCCCAGACTGGAGTGCAGTGGCCTCGACCTGCTGGGCTCCGGCAATCCTTCCGCCTCAGCCTTTCAAGTAGCTGGAACTACAGGTGCACGCTACCAAGCCTGGCTAATTTTTTTGATTTATTGTAGAGATGAGGTCTCTCCAAGTTGCCCAGGCGGGTCTCGAACCCACGGGCTCAGGCAATTCACTCACCTCGGCCTCCCAAAGCTCTGGGATTACAGGCTGAGCCACCGAGCCCAGCCTGGGTCCTGTTTCTGTGAGCAACTCCTATCCTATCCTTTCTCTTCTCATGCGAGGTTTTTTCTTTTTTTTTTTGAGTTGGAGTCTCATTCTGTCACCCAGGCTGGAGTGCAGTGGCACACTCATGACCACTGCAGCCTCAACCTGCAGGGCCCAGGTGATCTTTCCACCTTAGCTTTCCAAGTAGCTGGAATCACAGGAGTGTGCCACCATGCCTGGCTAATTTTTTGATTTACTGCAGAAATTAGGTCTTGCCAAGTTGCCCAACCTGGTCTTGAACTCCTGGGCTCAAGCAAACCTCCTGTCTCAGCCTCCCAAAGTGCTGGGATTATAGGCATGAGCCACTACATCCGGCCATGGAGCCTCTTTTATATCAGTGCCCTCTTTTATTATGGCACTAATCTCATTCATGAGGGCTTGGCTCTCATGACTGAACCACTTCCCAAAAACCGCCTCTCCTAATATCATTTCCTTTGGGTTAGGATTTCAGCATATGAATTTGCAGGAGAACACAAACATTCAGACCATAGCACCTGGTCTTTTCACTTCTATGTTTCCAGGGATAATCTGATAAACTAGTTCTTGCCAAGGTTTTAATGACTGATAGTGACTTAAAAGGTTGACTCTCTGTAGTATTTAGTTTCCTTCAGTGTACTGTTCAGGAGAATTTCAGATATGCAGCAGGTTCATGGGGACGATCTTTGGGGATGGGTGGTTTGTTTTTCCTTATATTCAGTGCGGTCCAGTTCAGCAAATGCATTTGCTACATTAGTCAACCAGATTTATTAATGGAGATAATCTGTGCCAGAGCATTTCTGGGGTTATAATGAGTTGAGCACAATTGCTGTTGTATTTTTATGACGGGCTGGCTCTGAAGACCAGAGGGCTGTGTGAGGATGTTGCAGGGATTTCAGAGATAGATCAGACACAATCTTTGCACTCTAGTGGAGAGACAGACAGGCACATAAATAACTCATGCACAGGCAAGCAGAGAGAAACGTTGTGATCAAGGTTAAGCAAAGCATCCCGGGAACCTTAGATTCTGACTGGGGGGTTGGGGACAGATTCTCGAGGCCGTATGGGTTGGGTGGTTGGAGCAGGTGGGGAGGTTTGGGGTAGAGCAGCAGAGAGGGCAGTCTAGCCAGGAGCACAGCCTGAGCCAAGGTTCCAAGGTAAGGAGAGACAGGGCCTGTTGGGAGAATGACACACAGGTCAGGAACACAAGGGTCTGTGTGTATGAACGTGCAGGGGGTGGTGTGTCACGCCCGGAAAGTCTGGCATGAAATGTGGAAGGGAAGGATTGGACATCTTGGGTGAGCAGAATGAATGGTATTTGGTATGCAGTGGGGAGACACTGACCCCCTTGGGCAAGGGAAGAGTTGACTTGGGAAGTGGGAACTGGTTGGGAGGAGGGAGAGGCTGTGATAGGTGTGGGGACTGGTTGGGAGGAAACTAGATGCCAGGGCTGAAGGTGCAAGGAAGGTCTGCCTTCTGCTGCTTCCTGCACGTGCAGCCTTGGACATACTCTCTTTCCTCCCCTGAGCTTCTTCTTCCTTGTCTTTAAAATGGACCAACCAGTTTCATGGGGTTTGATGTGAGGATCAGAGCAGAGAGTGCAGGTGGTGGGTTTGTCATGGGTGAAGTACGCAAGGTTTGTGACTGGAGGGTGCGATGTGGGTGGTGGGAAGGGAAGGTGATGCTGAGCATGGGGCGAGAGCTTTCAGGCATTATCTTACTGAATCCTCACAACAGCCTCTCAGAGGGGTGTTGTCATTACTCTCATTTCACAGACGAGGAATCCGGAATTTGCTGTGGAAAATCCCTTACCTATAGCTGGTAAGTGGAACACAGGTTGAGGTGCCTGCAAAGCCAAGGTTACCACTTTGCTGAGGGGAGCAGTCCTTTCCCCTGCCTCTGGGAGATGGGGGTAGAGAGAGAGGCTGGGTTTTGGGTAGAGTCAGGAGATGGAGATGGTGCTTGTGACTGAGGTTGTCTTCCACACAGTGGCAGCGTGAGTGGGGTGGGGGGCTGGAGTGGGAGATGGCTCCTGAGTGGGCTTACTCTTCCCTCAGCCTGGGGGCCTGTGTGTGCCTGGTGGGGTCAAGAACACCCTGATGTGTGGTCCGTCAGCCTGCTCTGAGCTCATGTTGTCTATGAAATAAAGATGTCAGACCAGATGAATGGTTTCTTGGGATTTTTCTGGCCCTAACAACCTATGACTTCATGATCAGAAGAAGCTGTACGCTTGAAAAAATTATTTGCTTTTTGATGACATAATATAGTCACATGGCTCACACTCAAAAGGGACAGAAGCAGCTACAGTGATCGCCAGTCATTCAGTTCCCCTCCTCAGATGCAACCGAGTTTACCAGTTTTTCAGTGTTACCAGTTTCTTCCACAGAGATGACAATAGTATGTCACTAAAGGTTGAATCCTGAGGAACCCAAAAATGGAGAAAGGCAGGGAAACTCATCAGCATAACAGGATGGGATTAATCAGAGTGGGTTTACTGGAGGAGCCAATTATTTTTTTTCCCTAAGTTGGAGTCTCACTCTGTTGCCCAGGCTGGAGTGCAGTGACCGCTCCCTGCCACCACAGCCTTGACCTGCTGGGCTCTGGCGATCCTTCCGCCTTAGCCTTCCGAGTAGCCGGAATTACAGGCATGTGCTACCACGCCTGGCTGATTTTTTGATTTATTGTAGAGATGAGATCTCGCTGCCCAGGCGGGTCTCGAACCCGCAGGCTCAGGCAATCCACTCACCTCAGCCTCCCAAAGGCGCGAGATTACAGGCTGAGCCACCGAGCCCGGCAAATTTTTTGATTTATTATAGAGACGAGGTCTCAGCATGTTGCCTAGGCTGATCTAGAACCCCTGGGTTCAGGCAATCCTCTTGCCTCTGCATTTCAAAGTATTGGGATTACAGGTATGAGACACCGTGCCTGGCTGAAGAACCAATTTTTGAACCAGATTTTACAGAAGGGTAATCATCTTGGGCAGGAAGCAGGTCACAGAGAAGGGCCAAGTCTTGAGTGGAAGGCATGGGCTTCCTTCCCAAAGCTATTCTCATCTGGCATGAATGCTTCCACAGACAGCCACCTACACAAACCAGGAAATGGGGAACAACTTTGCTACCTGTCTTCCCTTCACCCATGTCCAACCCAGCACCAGGTCCCGCCAGCACCACTTCCTTCGCTTGCACCTGAGTCCTTACCTTTCTACCCAACTCCAGCACTATTCCCCTATCCAAGCCACCCCTGGACCCCTTCAAGGGCATCTAACCTGAGCCAGTACTCACTGTTTTCCACCAGCAGTCAGGATAATCTTCCTGAAATGCCCATTGGATCATGTCAAGGAAAGTGAAGAGAGACAGGTGGGGCCAGATGCTGTGGCTTGAGAGGCCACGGGAGCCAGGAAGTCCTGTGCTTTCTGGCAACCCTGGCTTTATTCAGCTCCTCAAGGGCTCCATGCTTGCTCCTTACCCTGGGGCTTTGCCTGTGCCTGTCCATTGGCTGGAGCACTTCTACTATGACTTGTTTCTCCTAGTGAGTCTTTGTTATGGACTGAATGTTTGTGTCCTTCTAAACTTCATGTGAGCTGGGCTCGGTGGCTCGGCCTGTAATCCCGCGCTTTGGGAGGCTGAGGTGAGTAGATTGCCTGAGCCTGCGAGTTCGAGACCCACCTGGGCAACTTGGAAAGACCTCATCTCTACAATAAATCAAAAAATTAGCTGGGCGCACGCCTGTAGTTCCAGCTACTTGGAAGGCTGAGGCGGAAGGATTGCCGGAACCCAGCAGGTCGAGGCTGCAGGGGCTGGGAGTGGCCACTGTACTCCAGTCTGGGTGACAGAGTGAGACTCCAATTCAAAAAATAAATAAATAAATTTCATGTGTTGAAATCCTAACCCCCCAGTATGATGATTTTAGGAGGTGGGGCCTTTGGGAAGTGATTAGGTCTTGAAGTTGGAGCCCTCATGAATGAGATCAGCACCCTTATAAGAAGAAACATGAGAGATGATCTCTCTCTGCCAAGAGAGGATACAATGATAAAATGCCCATCTGCAAACCAGGAAGAGGGGCCTCACCAGACACTGGCACTTTGATCTTAGGACCTCCCAGCAACTAGAACTGTGAGAGGTGCATTTCCACTATTTAGCCATCTAGTCCTTGGCATTCTGTTAAAGCAAGCCCAACAGACTAACATAATCCTCATCCTTTAGACCCGGGATCCCCAACCCCCAGGCCAACAAACAGTACCGGTCTGTGGCCAGTTAGGAACGTGGCGGCACCACAGGAGGTGAGTGGACACACATCCCCTGTCAGATCAGCAGGGGCATTAGATTCTCATAGAAGCACGAGTTCTATTGTGAACGGCCCATGCGAGGGATCCAGGTTGTGGGCTCCTTATGGGAACTGAATGTCTGATGATCTTCCCTCTGCCCAACCCTCCTACCCTTCGTGGAAAAATTATCTTCCATGGAACTGATCCCTGATGCCAAAAAGGTTGGAGACCACTGTTTTAGAGCTCAGTTCAAACTTCCTCTCTCCAGGAAAATTCTGGGAAATCCCCTCCCCCAGCCAATGGCCTGTGCCCCATAATATTAGAGCAGCTGCACAACTTTTTTTTACAACAGTTTACCCACTTTGTAATTGCACACATGCACATTAAACATTTGGAATAGGCAATATCTCTCCTGTATGAGAAAATATGCTGTTAAAAGGTCACTTTCTCATGCTCTCATCTACTCTGTTCTCTGTTCTCCCCACCCAGGAGATGACTTTTATTAGCTTTTGTGTTTCCAGGCTTTTTATAGGTGAAGATAGCAAATATGTATTCCTATTTTATTCCTTCCCCCATTTTTAACATAAATTACATACACTGCAGACTGGGCAACATAGGAAACCTCATCTCTACAAAAAGTTCAAAAGAAATAGCTGGGTGTGGTGGTGTGTGCTTGTAGCCCTAGCACTTTAGGAGGCTGAGGTGGGAGGAGAGGACCACTTGGGCCCAGGAGTTTGAGGCTGCAGTGAACTATGATTGCACACTGCTCTCCAGATGGGTGACAGAGTGAGACCCTGTCAAAAACAAAAACTAAAGAAAAAGAAAAAGAAAAAAAAATGACACATACTGCGCTGCACTTGATTTTTTTTCTTTAATAACATAGCTTGGAGAGCGTTGCGTGATAGCATACAGGAACACCCTCATTTACAACATGTTTACGGCTGCAAATGGCTTTACTAGATAGATGTATCATAATTCATTTAACTAGTCCCGTACTAAAGGGTGCTTGGGTTGTTCCCAGTCTTTGCTATTATTAACAGTCCCACAGATAACTTTGTTTACATACTGGAATCTGTAGATAAACTCTCTGAAAAAGAGACTGTTGGACTAAAAAGGAAACACATTTGTAATTTAGACAGATGTCAGGTTGTCCTCCAGAGGGCATGTACCAATTGACACTCCCACTCGAGTATGGGTGTTATGAGAATGTCTCTCTCTCTCTCTCTCTCTCTCTCGTTCTCTCTCTCTCGCTGTCTCTCTGTTGGGAGTCTTACTCTGTTGCCCAGGCTGGAGTGCAGTGGCAAAATCACGGCTTACTACAGCCTCAACCTTCTGGGCTCACGTGATCCTTCTGCCTTAGCTTCCTGAGTAGCTGGGTCTATAGGTGCATGCCACCATGCGTGGCTAATATTTTGTAGAGACATGGTCTTGCTATGCTGCCTAGTCTGGTCTCAAAATCCTGGACTCAAGCAGTTCTCTCGCCTTGGCCTTCCTAAGTGCTGGGATTATAGGTGTGAACCACCATGTCTGGCTTTTTGGTTTTTTTTTGAAATAATGTTTACTCTGTCCCTCCCTGCACCCTCAAACTCCTGGACTCTGGTAATCCTTCTGCCTCAGCCTCCCTAGTAGTTAAGACTACAGGTGCATACCGCTGTGCCCCGCTAAGAATTTTTTTTTTGGTAGATCTGGGGTCTTGCTATGTTGCCCAGGCTGGTCTTGAACTCCTGACCTCAATCAATCCTCCTGCCATGGCCTCCCAAAGTGCTGAGATTATAGGTGTGGGCCACTGTGCCCAGCCTATAATGATATATTTATTCATGTGGCTATTGGATTGTTTCTCTCCCCACAGGACAGTAAGCCCCAGGAAGGCAGGGACTATGTCTGATTTACTTATCATTATAGGTACTCAAAAAATGTTGAGTTAATGGATAGATTCATGGTTCTGCCAGAAGGGGTTGGTGGAGTAGGAGGGAGAGTATCTTTCCTTTGTGTTCACCTTGCCCAGCTCAGTTTCCCTGATCCTTTTGGAGTGTAGCTGGGACTCTAAGAGAGACCCTGAAGGTTCTGGAAGACCTAATCCCGACCACTGACTCCTGATCCTCACTCAAGAGTAGCCCTTCTCCTTCTGAAAAATCAAGAAGTCCATGACTGGTTTCAGTGGCTCACACCTATATTCTCAGTGCTTTGGGAGGCTGAGGTGGAAAGATTACTTGAGACTAGGAGTTTGAGACCAGCCTGGGCAGCATCATGAGACCCTGTCTCTATAAAAACAAATACATAAACAAAAACCCCAAACAATAACAACAAAAACATTTGCCAGGTGTGGTGGTATGCACCTGTAGTCCCAGCTACTTGGGAAGTTGGGGCAGGAGGATTGCTTGAGCCTAGGAGTTCGAGGCTGCAATGAGCCATGGTCGTGCCATTGCACTCCAACCTGAGTGACAGCATAAGACCCTGTGTCTAAAAAATAAAAATAAATAAATAAAGGATTCCAGTGTCTGAACTCTGTAAGGGGACTTGCAGGATGGACCTTTACCTGATGCTTGTCCCCATGTGCCCTCTACTTACATACCTCCAGTGACAGGGAACTTACCCTTTTCAAGTGACTCCTTTTGACTTCAGCCAACTAACTTTTAGAAAGCCCTTTCATCTACTGAGTTGAAATATGCTACCTGTAGCTGCCTGCTCTCAGGGAATTTTAATGGTGGCCCTCTGGAAACAGGGCTTTCTGGCAGACAAGCAGGAGGGAAATCTGGGGACAAGTATACCTCAGTAATCTTCCAGCAAGCGAGGTCAACTCTCCAAAGGAGATCTGCAGAGCCCTGCTCCCCTCCTTACTGTCTCCTGTTTCCCCCACAGGTATGTGCAGGAAGGGCGGTTCCGAATTGAGGAGAGGACACTGACGGCCTTCCAGTGGCTCTACAGCCCACAGCAGCATCGCATTCTCAGCCGGGCCGACCTCGAGTCTCCCTCCAGGTAAAGGGACCTTCTGCCCTTACACTTATTCGTTTCTTTTAAATTAAAAATAATTTTTTTTTTTAGAGATGGGATCTTGCTATCTTGCCCAGGTTGGTCTTGTACTCCTGGCCTCAAACGGTCCTCCAGCCTTGGCCTCCCAAAACACTGGGATTGCAGATGTGAGCCACTATGCCTGAACTTACCCTCATTCTCTAGCCTGAGTCCAGGCTCTCCAGTGGGTACTTATGAAGCTAGTCCCCACTAGTCCATAAATTTATAAGAATCTTTGCCCTCAGTGATGGGGAGGCCTCCCAGGGTTCTGGAAAAGAGTTTATTAGCAGGGGCATGCATCCAGCCTACAATGCACTGAATGATTTGAGGCAACTTACTTCCTCTGATTTCTTCTCTGTAAAATGATATGATCATATTTTCCCTGCCTTCTCTCAGGAGTTCATGGGTCTCCAGTGAAATGATGTTTGCAGAGATTTACAAGGCCTGGAGACTACCTGGTTCCTCGTTTTTTTTTTTTTTTTTGCGTCCTGGTCTTCCTTTGTCACCCAGGCTGGAGTGCAGTGGCACAGTCACAGCTCAATGAAGCCTCAAGCACCTGGGCTCAGGTGATCCTCCCACCTCAGCCTCCTGAGTAGCTGGGACTACAGACCTGTGCCACCACGCCTGGCTAATTTTTTGTAGAGACAAAATCTCGCTATGTTGCTTAGGCTGGTCTCGAACTCCTGGGCTCAAGCAATCCTCCTGCCTGGACTTCCCAAAGTGCTGGGATTACAGGCATTAGCCACCATGCCTGGTGGTTCCTCTTTAAGAGGGAGAGTGGCTGGTCAATTTGCTGGGCATTCCTCACTTTGACCTGGGTGGAGCCAGCCCTGCCTTCCTTGCCTATCTCTTTTCCCATGCCAGGGAATCCAGCTGGGGTCCTGAGTCTGAGTGGGAACTGGGAGATGAGGGTTTTCCCCACCCAGATTCCTGCTTCTAGGCCTCTACCCACTCTTCTCCTGTCACTGGACATGTGTGACCAGTGTTAACAGACTTGGCAGAGGCATCCTGGCAACCCTGCTGCAGCCGCACCCCTTCCCAAAGGCCTCTGCCAGACCTTTTCCCATTGAAACCTCCTTGCACCAGCTTCTAAATTGGCAGGACCCTAGCAGCCAGAAGGAACAGCTGTTCCCTTCCAGGAATGGTGGAATGGAAGTGATGTCATTTGGGGGGGCCACAAAAGAACAGGGATGGTCCTCTTTTTTTTTTTTGAGTTGAAGTCTCACTCTGTAGCCCAGACTGGAGTGCAGTGA
>NW_007255566.1:317984-321706 GCF_000164805.1 Carlito syrichta
TGTAAAGATGAGGTCTCGCCAAGTTGCCCAGGCGGGTCTTGAGCCCGTGGGCTCAGGCAATTCACTCACCTCAGCCTCCCAAAGGCGTGGGATTACAGGCTGAGCCACCGAGCCTGGCTGGGGATGGTCCTCTTACTGCAGTTCTTCAAACTGGTCCCAGGAACAAGGCTTAGTGGTGGTGGGAGATTTCCTGTCCCTACATAAAGCCAGGAGTCCTATTAGCTAAGAGTGGTCCTTCTTGTCTCATCGACAATTTCAGAAGGTACAGGAAGCAGCAAGGCAGACAGCTACTCTGGGCTCAGTTTTGACCAATGAGGAAGAATTAATTTAATGATTATGTGGAAGTGACAGGAACCCTGGGAAAGTTGACTCAGGTCACCTGGAATTCTTGGTATTCAGGGAATGGGTGGTTAGACAAGTGCCCTGAACTCCAGGGAGTGAATTTCCAATAATGTAGAGAAAAGACAGAAAAATCCTAAGTGTTTGAAGCAAGGGTATTGGGAAGTGAGCAAAAATGCAATTTGGAGTATACAATAGTGAACGCAGAAACAGGGAAAGAGAAAGAGGTTGTTGCAGCTGACCCAAGAGTGCTCTAGTGAGACACGGGCATGAAGGGCACAGCCTGATTTAGTTCCAGGCAACCTGCAAAGCCCTACTGTGTGCCAGATGCCATTTGACATGAAGCAGATCTCCCTCGCTTTCTCTTTCCTCCAAAGCTCTCACCACTACCTGATCTTACCCCCACTAAATTGTAAGCTCTATGGGGCAAAGCCTTTTTCCTTTTTGTTTTCCACAGTGGTCTAGCACAGTGCCATGAAACAGGCTCCGAATGAATGACAAAGTGACTCATGCAGGGTCCAAACTTGAGGAAGGCTAGTTAGGAAGGCCAGCCCCAAGACTGAGGTAGGCTGGTCAGCTCAAACTGCCCACGGTGATAGCAAGGGAGGAGTGGTGTGAGACCTCCTACCCATGCTGGTGGTCTGAGACTAACAAAGCTGCTCTGTCTTCTGAGCTGAAGAACAAGAATGCTCTGCAGTCACAGGAGCTAAGCTGAGTCCCTCGAGAAGGAAAACAGTCATAAAACAGGATAGAACCATTTGAAATAGCTTCAGATTTTATACTTGGGAAGTCTACATCCCAAGGGACTTGAGTCTGCCATAGCTCAGTGACTGTACTCATACTGTGATATAATAACAATCTTTGTCTTTTTTTTTAAAGAGATAGGGTCTTGTTATGCTGCCCAGGCTGGCCTTGAACTCCTGGGTTCAAGTGAGATCTTCCCACCTCAGTCTCAATAGTTTTTTTTTAGTGCCTATTATACATCATGTTGTAAATGCTTTGCAGGAATAAATTGATTTAATCTTCTTAGCAATGCTATGATCTAGGTACAACTGTTCTCCCCATTTTTCAGATGATGAAACTGAGGAACAGAGGTTAAGTAACAGCTAGTAAGTGGCAGTGTTCACAACCACCATGCTCACTGCCTCTCAGAGAAGAAAGTTCATACCCAAAGGGAGGAAGAGAAGTCAATTTCTTTACAAAGAGCAAGAAAGTGGTGTCCACAAACTATACATGGGTACTTAGCATTATCCTGGTCAAGTTTCAGAGTCAGTCATTAAAGAGGTGGTTTGGGGGCACTTAGACAAGGAAGAGGGGATGATCAGCTTCAGTGAGTGAATTCCCTGAGAACCTATCCTACTGGGAGAAGCATATTGCTTTTCTTTTTGTTCTGTGTGTGTGTGTGTGTGTGTGTGTGTGTATCAGAGTCTCACTCTGTCACCCAGGCTGGAGTGCAGTGGCATGCTCACGATCATCGCAGCCTTGATCATCGCAGCCTTGACCTGCTGGGCTCAGGCGATTCTTCCTCCTCAGCTTTCCAAATAGCTGGAACTACAGGCGTGCACCACCATACCCAGTTAATTTGTTGATTTATTGTAGAGATGAGGTCTCACCAAGTTGACCAGGTTGGCCTTGAACCTCTGGGCTCAGTCAATCCTTTCGCCTCTGCCTCCCAAAGTTTTGGGATTATAGGTGTGAACTACCATACCCAGCTTGCTTTTCTGTTAGTCTTTTAGACTTGAAATGAGATTGAAGGTGGTGGAGCAGGAGGCAGTGGTCCTGAGTTTCAGCAAGCTTGCAGGTGACACAGAGGAATGTGGGCTGGGGGATGGCATAGCTAAGGAGGTTGGGGAGTGAGCTGCTATGGTCTGAGTCCTGCTCAATGTGTTTAGCAGTGATTTGGTGAAAGAGAATGTGGCTGGCATGCTGGTGACATTGCTGATGGAAAAACCCTGGGTATTGCCTCATCAGGCAAGATGGCAGAATTGGGACACAAAGTGCCTTGGAAGCTGGATTTTAGGTACAAGCCTAGTAGATACTGTTTATTTATTTAATTAAAATCAGGACTCTGTCACCCAGGCTGGAGTGCAGTGGCACAATCACGGCTCAGTGTAGTCTCAACCTCCTGGGCTCAGGTGATCCTTCTCCCTCAGCTTCCTGAATAGCTGGGACTACAGACGTGAGCCACCACGCCCAGCTAATTTGTTTTTTTTGTAGAGACAGGATCTCAATATGCTGCCTAGGATGGTCTCAAGCTCCTGGACTCAAGCAATCCTCTGGTCTTGCCCTCCCTAAGTGCTGGAATTACAGAAGCCTGTCCACACTTTATTTATTTATTCATTTTAGCAAGGTCTTTTGTAGTAGTTACACAATTTAACAGGGATAAAGGAGAAATCTATTTTGGTTTCTAATCCTGTCTGCACCTGGGTAGCAGGGTGAGGGAACAGAGTTCCCATGGAGTGAAGGGTTCCCATTGAACAGAAGCTTGAGTATGGCCTCCTTTAAGTGTGTACCCAAGAAAACACTCACATCTTGGGGCTGCAAGAGCTCAGAGCAGAGCCCAGATTGAAGGAAAGGAAGGTGCCGTGTCTAGCAGAGGTAAGTTGCTGAATTGCTGTCCACCAGATAAATAAAGGAACAATTCTCTTAGAATCTGAGCCTCAGGACAGCAGGATGTGGGGTGGAAGAGTGCCCCTGCAGGGGGAACAGCAAGTGCAAGGCCCTAGGTATGCTCTAGAAGCCGGAAACTGTTATGGCGCAGAGTGAGGCCATGATCAGTAGTAGAGAGAAACGAAGATTTCTGTGCAATTAAAGCACCCTTTCTTGAGGACAGCGTGGGCCGCCTCCAAGGGAGTGAGTTTCCCATCACTGGAGGTGTGCAAGCCATAGTCAGAGTCCTCCGTGGAGGTTCCCCAGGATGAGACCCAAGCATCCCAATGGTTGGCTAGAGGATCCTACATTCCTTCAACCCCTTCAAGTTCAGGAGCATCTTGGTTTAGTGAAAGGATGTCTGTGGAGTAGAGTGAATGAATGAAAGTTGTAGGCCGGCAGGTCCAAGGCAGGGGGCAGTTTCAGGGGTTTTAGCGGCCCTTGACGCCCACCCGCCTACCACTCCCACGTCCCAACAGCACCATACCCCCTCCCGGGGCCCGCCCAACGCAGAGCTGGAGAGAGCCCCAGAGTGTCTGCTCAACAGACCAGGCGCCCCCGGATCTCAGCGCACCTCCGTTCCCCATTGCCCTGGGCCCCATCCTTCAGGGACCTCCGTGGGCAGGTGGGCTGCTCCTTCTCTCCCCGGGGCCCCTCGGGCGCGCCTGCCCCGCCCCGAGCCTTTGTTCCGGAGGAGCCGCCTTGGGCAGTCCCCTGGCGGCGGCGACGCGAGC
>NW_007255566.1:322234-327162 GCF_000164805.1 Carlito syrichta
AAGCCGCCGGCACTGACAGTCAACATTCTGTCCACGTCGGGGAGGGAGCCGTGCGCGCCAGGCGACACGGAAGGTCAGTGGCGGGGCTGGGTTGTGATGCCGTAGCCAGCCTGGACCAAGACGTGAGTCCTGGCGAGACTGAACGTGGACTTGGAGTGTGTGTTTGAATGTGAATGCGCGTGTTTGCAAAGAGATACAGGGCACGTATGGCCTGTGTGAGCCCGGGGCTGCGATCCCACAGGGTCATTCAGCATAAGGGGTGATGCTTGGGAGATGGGGTGACTGTCTGAGAAACCCATGCGGGTGGGGCACGGCACACACATCCACACACAGGGGTGTGTGCGTGAGTGAGACGTTCAGTCCCGTCAAAGTCTCTGGCACGAGAAGCTGCAGCGATGGAGGTCAGAGGTGGGGTGTTTACAGGTGGCGGTAGAAGGAAAAAAGCCAGGAACACCAGGAGGAGCCTGTAGCTAGGCTTGGCTTGCTTTTTTTTTTTTTTTCCCCCAAATGACATAAACACCATCCAGTCCTGGCTCCAACCTGTGACTGTTGCAGGGAGAGGAGCTAGGATGGTGGGGTGCTGACTGAGAGGCCCTTATGGATCTGTGGGGCAGGGCCAGCCTTTGGCCTGGTGTTCATTTCTGAGGCTGTGGGTGGGTGGCTGTGGGGGGTGCCAGCCCTGGTAGGGGGGTGTGTTCGGGAGACCTCAGGAGTCTGTATAGACTCTACTCTGGCTTTGCTACCACCAGACACATGTGTCTGGACCTGGGACTTGGTTCGGGGGTACCATTCTTCCTCTCATCTGTTTTCTGTAGCTCCCCCTACACCCTTCTTAACAAACCCAAAGGGTATTTACGTGCAAGAGGGGTTTGGGCTCTGAATGCCAGGATCTGCCTCTGTTGAGTAGCCCCCATCAGAGCAGCCTTCATAATAGGGTTGTCCTGGGCCAGGTGCCAGGGCTGCATTCATTTCATGCTTTGTGACCCAGGGCCATTCCTTAAGCCCCATAGGCCTCAGTTTCCCATGGAGAGGGAGCAGGCTCTGTCCTCCTCCGTTCTTCCTGCTGCCTGGTGAGGAGTAAACAGAAAGCTTGCATAGCTGCCTGGGGCTGGGAGGCTGGGAGTGACTCAGGGCCTGTGAGGTCCTGGGCGAGGATTTCCCCCAGGAAAGTCTCAGCCCATCTTTGCAACTTGGGCAGGAGTTGAGGAGGGGGGCTCTGCCCTCACCTTCAAGCTGTGATGCTGGGTTTTCTGAGTTAGGTGTGGTGGGGTGGGTGTCCTCTAGATCTGTCTGCTCTGGTGTCAAGGTGCTCCTTCAAGGCTCCTCCTCTCTTCTCAATTTTGAGGAATGGGGAAGGGTGGGACTTGGTGGTCTGGGCAGGGGGTGGGATGGGGAACTGGAGCCTGAGAGCGGCAGCAGTCACTCTTGGCTCCTGCGGTTGATGTTTCTGGGCAGAGACAGACACTATACTCGGGCATGGCATGTCCAAGTGGGACTCCTGCCCAGTCAGGGTGTTGAGATACTTTGGTGGGAGGGGGCTTCAGTTTCAGAGAAGAGGCTCCCCCCACAGCAGACACCCTCAGCCCTTCTTGCCCTCTTTCACATGATCCTGTCTGATTAAGTGTGACTGAGCCACAGTAGCGCAGAATGACTTGAACCTTGAGGGAAAGAGACCCCGGCACAGGTGGGGATGGGGGTGGTGTGGCACAGTGGTTAATCATGAAGCCCCTGCCATCACTCAGACCTGAGTGTGAATCCCAGCTCTATCACCCACCGGCCGTGTCTCCACCCGCATTCACCTCAAAGCAGACCCTGAGAGAAAGGTTTGCGTGCAGCGGTTTATCTGGGAAGTGATCTCAGGAAACAGGGTTGGGGGCCAGGGACATGGAGGACGGAAAGGGAAAGCAACAGGAGGATGCGCTGTTTTCGTTATTCCCATCACTGTATCCTGGGCAGTCCCCAGGGAGCCCTATGGACTGCATCTTAGGACTGCTCTACTGGGGAGAGAAATAGTGAAGTATTTACCATTAGCCATGTTTCCCATGGACATGGGTGGCTCCATGGATGTTAACTGAGGCTCAATGGTTTCCTGTAAGCATCCCACGCTGCAGCTGCAAAGAAGGCCCGGTTGTGGCCCTACAGTAAACGCTGCCATGTCGTGCCTGTTAGATGCTGCTCAGAGCCTGCAGGGAACTGGTTACTGCAGGAGTGGCTCTAGTAAGAGGTGGGACCGAGAGGGCTGGAAGTGGCACACTGAGGTGTCCAACAGCTGCATGATCTTGGGCAAATTATCTTACTTCTTGGAGCCTCAGTTTCTTTATCTGGGTGTCTCTAGTGTTAAATAAGATATTCATTGAATTTTTGAATACAGTGATGGGTCCTTAACAAGATCTTCACTAACGGAGTATTTCTGTATAGCCAGGAAGACTATATGTTCGAGGAGGCTCAGATACTCATTCTCTCAGGCGGAGGTGGGACTGCTTAAGATGAGCTCTAAAGAATCCTCTGGGCTCAAGGGCCAGACTCCTGACCTGGTTAGTTCCTCTGGGGCTGTGGCTCAGTTTTCCACACCTCCTGAATGCTTCTGTCTCATAGTCTGTGAACTGAAGCTGGTGGTGCCCTGCTCCCAGGCTGGCCACTCAGACGTGCCTCTCCCTGGGTTCTGCCCCTGGAGGACTTGGGAGCCCAGCAGTGGGCAGAAGAGAATGAGGGGAACGGCAGCTTGGAAGCAGGTGCTTGAAGGAAGAGTGGAGGGAGGATGGATGTTGGCACTTGGAACTAGCAGATGGTCGTGGGCACTGGTCTGGGCCACAGTCAGTGGGGGAGGACAGGGCAGGGGGCTGGGAGAGGGCTAGAGAAAACACAGAGCAGGAAGGGAGAGGCAAAAGGTAACCAAGAATGATGGAAGAGGCAGGGATGGGGGTGAGCTGGGCAGCCTCAGTGTGGGGAGGAGAGGTATCAGGGGTGGCAGGGACCAAGGGAGAATGATGGGATGGCGTGAGGGAAGGGAAGACAGTGGTTGAGGATTAGTTGGGGAGTCCTAGGGCATAAGCTGGGGCAGGCTTACTATTTCAGGGTACAGCATCCACAAACTTCATTCTCCTTTTTTCCAATGTGTCCACCTGCCTCTCCCAGGCCTCCATCCCCTTCGATGGGGAGGCGCTGTCTGCAAGTATTGTTTTGAGCAGCCATTGGAGAAGGTGCAGCTGTGCCTCTGCCAAGGCCTGTTGCCATGGTACCATGGTGGCCCTTGTCTCCCTACCCTCTCCCATTTCTGAGCAACATGCCACCCCCTCTGGAAGAGGACACGCAGTAGGGAAGGTATCCAGCTGTCTCTTCCCTGTGCATGGCCAGCTCAGGCTGGCATCACAAAGGTCACTGCGTTCATTCCTCTGCCTGTAGGCAAGGTCACATCCAACCTAGGCCGGGGAGGTGCAGCAGTCACTGTCTTTATTTGCAGCCATTTAAAGACTACTCTGACCTCTGTAATTTGTTGTGAATAAGTTTAGTAAAAAATAAAAGCAGTAATGCCAGCCTGTCTGTCTACTTGCCTTTTAAAGAAGGCATCTTATGGATGATATTCTTTTCTTGACCACACCTCTTTCAATGCTTTGGTACCTCTCCAGTGGGAAGTTCTGCTGCATGTCTGATCTCAGCATGCCATACTGCACTTTTTAAAATGTGCATTTTGTGTTTTTATTTTTCTCTATTTGCTGCAACCCTTCTGGAATTCCAGGTGACTGTAAGGGGATTCTTGTCCACCTGCTCATGATGTGAAGTAGCCATATGGGCTCCCAAGACAGGTGCCGTGATGAGGCAAGGATCATGCTTTGGGGGATCTTACCAGAGACAAGGCTGTACTGAGCCCCGACCCTGCCCATGCACTGGTTCTGGACTTGCGGCTTGTTCTCAGGGCCAGCTGGTCTCCCACCCTCTTCCCTAGTTCAGATCCAGGACTGCTGGTGTCCTTCCTGGATCGTATTAGTCCTGCTGGCTGGGCCCTACAAGGTCTGTGTCAGCAGATGACTGCAGGCGTGGGCACCCGGGGGACCCGGAACAACCAGGCCCTGCTGCTTAGATGGCTGGTGGTGAGCAAGAACAGGAAGGGAGTGACAGGGAGTGACAGGAGCCTTGAGGTGTGCCTGTGCATGTGTGCACACCTGTGCTGGGCTTGCACACGTGGCTCTGGAGGGTTTGGTGCTGGATTGCAGTGTCTGGTCATCTCTGCATGGTTCCATGCGGTTCCTCTGAGCATCTCTGTGTGTGTGTGCGCTGTTGTGTGCTCTGGCTCCTTCATGGGTACTTTTCTCTGGATACCAGAGAGGGCCGCCTACTGGGTGCTCTCCAGGGTCCTCGAGAGTGTGCGTGTCCAGATGGCAGGTGATACTTTACCCCAGCAGGATTTTCTGGCCCCCTGAGTGCTCTGAATCTTCTGCCCTGCCCAGTTCTGCCCTCTCTCCAGGCTGCCTTACCCTGTCCCTCCCTCTGCCTCGAGGAAGTTGCTTCTTCCCCTCTGGCTGTGTGGGTACCCACGGTCTTCTGGGCGGGGCCTGGGGAAGGACAACCTGTCCAATTTCCAGCCCCATCATCCTGAGCCCTAGGTTGAGGAGATGAGTCAGAGATGGCTGCAGGAGTAGGCGGAAGCGGGTTGTGTGTCAGCATGTTGCAGGGAATGTGTGCTCCTGCCCCCGCCTCCCGCCGTCTGCTTGGCCCATCCTCAGTGACTTGGTCACCATTGCAGCCGTGAGAAGGCTCTACGACCTGGCTGTTCATACCCTCTTCCCCAGTAGCCTTGGTTAGCACAGTTTCTGGTAGGGAGCAGAGTGGTCTCTGGGGCTCCAGGCATCTCAATGGGGGCCTTGACCTCAGCATAATTCATCTTGCCAAGACCAGTGATTTTTTTTTTTTTTTTAGTTGGAGTCTCATTT
>NW_007255566.1:327237-331709 GCF_000164805.1 Carlito syrichta
CTCGCCAAGTTGCCCAGGCGGGTCTCGAACCTGCGGGCTCAGGCAATCCACTCACCTCAGCCTCCCAAAGTTGCGGGATTATAGGCTGAGCCACCGAGCCCGGCTGACCAGTGATATTTATGCAGCTCTTTCTTCACCAGGCCTTGGACTACACACTATACATGTATTTACTCATGTACTCCTCAGAACAATCCTATCCTATGAGGCTAGCAATCCTATGTAGTGGGTTCTAACAGCATTCCCACTCTATCAGGAAGTGGAGGCTCAGGGAGGTTGGGTCACTTTTACAAGGTCACACAGCTCGTGAGAGATGGAGCTGGCTTCTGAACTGAGGTCTGTTCTTGTTGCTGTTCCCTACACTCTTTTTTTTTTTTTTTTTGAGTTGGAGTCTCACTCTGTCGCCCAGACTGGAGTGCAGTGGCCGCTCCTGGCCACCGCAGCCTCGACCTGCTGGGCTCCGGCGATCCTTCCGCCTCAGCCTTCCAAGTAGCCGGAATTACAGGCATGCGCTACCACGCCCGGCTGATTTTTTGATTTATTGTAGAGATGAGGTCTCACTGCCCAGGTGGGTCTCGAACCCGTGGGCTCAGTCAATCCACTCACCTCAGCCTCCCAAAGGCACAGGATTACAGGCTGAGCCACCGAGCCCGGCCCTATACTCTTCACAAAGCTGCTTCTGTCTCATCCTAGCAGTCTCCCCGCTCAGAGAGGCCATCCCAGATCATTCCCCCTAACTAGGGCTCCCCAACCACCTGCTCCCCTTTGGATTACATCACCCTATTGTGAATACCTGCATAAAGGTATCCCTCTTTTACCCTTCACCTTCACCCAGAGCAGGGATCTGTCTCTCTTGTTCTCTGAAATTTCCTCAGAACTAGCAGACAGCTTGGAGCACAGGAGGGATGCAATTAGCATTTGATGAATGAATGAATGAATGAAGAGAGGTCTGACTCCAGACCCAAGCTCTAAGCGCCTCCTTGTACTGTCTCTCATACAGCAGGGACCATTGCAGAGTGGCCAGGAGCACAGCTCTGGAGTCAGCTTGCTTGGTTCAAGTTGCGGCTCTGCCAGTGTTCAGGTTTTCTAACGCTGCATGATGAATCACCCCAAAGCTTATGGCTGAAAGCAATGGTGGCATGTTTTTTGCCCGTGAATCTGCAATCTGGGCAGGACTTAGTGGAGATAACTCATATCTTCTCCACTCAGCGTCAGCCGGGGTGGATCAAGGTCTAGGGTTTGAAGTCCTCTGAAGACTTGATCGCTCACATGTCTGGCATTTGGCTATTGGCTTGGGGTCTCATTGTCTCTCCACACGGTCCCTCCATGTGCTAGTTCAGATTTCCTCCCAGCATGGTGACTGAATTAAGGGGCAAGGATCCCAAGAAGGAGAGCCAGAGCCAGAGATAGTTCACCTTTTATTTTTTTGGTTTTTTAATTAATTAATATATTTATTTAATACATAAGTGCATTTATTTAATACATAAATATTTACTCATGTATTTATTGAATGTATCTAAAGGGTGGTTTCCTGAACTGGTTCACAGAGATTTCCTCATTTCATTCTTTCTTTTTTTCGAGTTGGAGGTCTCACTCTGTTGCCCAGGCTGGATTACAGTGGCACAATCACAGTTCACTGCAGCCTCTTCCTCCTGGGCTCAGGTGATCCTTCCACGTCAGCCTCCCAAGTAGCTGGGAATACAGGTGTGTGCCACCAGGCCTGGCTAATTTTTTGATTTTTTTGTAGAGTGGAGGTCTTGCTGTGTTGACCAGACTGGTCTTGAACTCCTAGGTTCCCAAAGTGCTAGGATGACAGGCGTGAGCCACTGAGTCCAGCCTATTTTTTATTTTGCCTCGGAAGTGATGCATCATCATTTCCGCCCTATTCACCAACTTGCTTAATTTCCGGGGAGGGAGCACGGACCCCAGCTCTCAGCATAGGGTGTCACTGTCACTTTACAAGAACAGCATATAGAATGGGAGATATTATGTAGGTTGATGTGGTCATCTTTGGAAGACATAGTCTGCCACAGGCACTTACTAGGAGTGTGACCTTGAACAAACTAGTCTCTCTGTGCCCCTGTTTCTCATTGGTAAAATGGGCACACTGTCAATATGTACCTCGGTGGGTTATTCCTTTAGCAGAAACTATACCTTTTGCCCACGGATCCCCTGGCCACAGGTGAGGCTTTGGTTCAGGTTTTCACTAAATTACAGGATCTATCTACAGTTCCCCACCCAATCTCATGTAATACTGTTCCGAGCCCTCCTGAGGAGGGGGCCTTAATGGGGAGAGAATGGGGGAGCTTAAATAGAAAAGGCCTTTTCTGTCTCTGTTTATTGCATCTGTCCAACTCAGCCCCGCTCCCTTCAAAGGGGGCATGGGTCATGTATTATTATTATTATTATTATTTTTGAGTTGGAGTCTCACTCTGTCGCCCAGACTGGAGTGCAGTGGCCGCTCCTGGCCACCGCAGCCTCGACCTGCTGGGCTCTGGCGATCCTGCCGCCTCAGCCTTCCAAGTAGCTGGAACTACAGGCGTGCACCACCAAGCCCAGCTGATTTTTTGATTTATTGTAGAGATGAGGTCTCGTTGCCCAGGCGGGTCTCGAACCCGCGGGCTCAGTCATTCCACTCACCTCAGCCTCCCAAAGGCGCGGGATTACAGGCTGATCCACCGAGCCTGGCTCCGCAGTTATTCTTTATAGATGGTAAATCAGAGGCAGAGAGAGTTTAAATGGTTTCCCCACAGTTACATTTATTTATTTGTTTATTTTAAACAAATTTAAAAAAATTTGTTGGTGGGGTACAAGTGAGGATATACTACATAAGTAGGTTGCATGCAGGTGAAGTTTGAGCTTCTAACTGGCCCAGTCTCCCCCTAATAGTGAACCAGGTACCCAGTGTGTTTCCACGTACCCTCCCCCCAACCCGCCTTCCCTCCCTAGCAGTGTCCAGTGACTGCTGATCCCACCCTTGTGCTAGTGTGATGAGTGTTCAGGGCCCACTTATGAGAGGGATACATGCGAGATTCGGTTCTTTGTTTCTGTGATAGTTCACTTACTTAGTATGATAGTCTCCAGCTGCATCCATGTTGCAGCAAAGGCCATGCTTTTGTTCTTCTTTATGGTCCACAGCTTTAATGTTAGAACCAGGGCTGCAATCCGTATGTTCTGACATCAGATGGTTGTTGCTTATTTTTTGCAACACAGAGAATTCTCCCATCCCTCAATCTCTTTTACCAGAGGACAATATGATTGCCATTTTAGAAATACCAATGACTGTTTTCCTCTTTGCACTACCCAAACCTGCGTATAGAGGGCGCTAATGCCTACCTTCTGGTCCATCCTTACGAGGGAAGTACCCAGGTACCTGCCTTAGTTTAGGGGAGGGTTGGAAGTGACTCGGCTGGATAAGGGTGGGCAGGTGGAGGGTGGGCAAAGAGCTGGGTTTGTGATCTTCTTTAGTGAGAACCCTTTTCAGACAGCACCCTGGTGCTTTTGTCCATTACCTGCGCCCAGCAGGTTGAGGCTGCGGTGGCCGTGCACTCCTGCCTAGGTGACAGAGTGAGACTCCAACTCAAAAAAAAAAAAAAAAGGAACTACAACCATCCAAAATCTGTGAATTTTCCCCCTTTGGATGGAGCAGAATTGAAAATGGAATTGCTGGGTCAAAAGGCATGTGTAGTTAATAAAAAATTTTTTTATCAAAGCATAATCGACATACAGAGAAGTGCAAATGTTTTAAGTGTTCAAGTTGATACATTTACACAAACTTGACTCACCTATATGAAACCAATTTCCAGATCCCCAAACATGCCATGACTATACTCTAGAAGCCCTCTTGGCATGTACATTCATTTTAAAAACTTTTATTTTTAGAGATAGGGTCTTGCCTTATCACTCAGGCTGGAGTGTAGTTGTATGATCATAGCTTACTGCAGCCTCAAACTCCTGAACTCAAGTGATCCTCTCACTTCAGCCTCTTGAGTAGCTGAGACTAAAGGTGTGCACCACCACACCTAGCTATTTATTTATTTATTTATTTTGTAGAGATGCGGTCTCACTATGTTGCCCAGGCTGGGCATGTGCGTTTTTAAGAATTCTGGTTCATGTTGTCAGATTTTCCCTAGTAAGTTGTATTTTGATCTTTGAGTTTTCTTACTTTAGATTGAAGCACAAACCACTTGCTTAAAGGCAGAGCGGATGGAAGAACCATCTGGAATCGGCAATGAGAAACCCTCATTCTCCTTTCTGGATTAAGACAATTTCCCTCAGGATAGAAAGGGTGGACTCAGGACTGGGTCAATGGTCAGTTTGAGCTATAAACCTTGAGTTTAAGAAGGTTGTAAAGAAAAGACCCAGCCGGGCTCGGTGGCTCAGCATGTAATCCTGCGCCTTGGGAGGCTGAGGTGAGTGGATTGCCTGAGCCCGCGGGTTCGAGACCCTCCTGGGCAACTTGGCGAGACCTCATC
>NW_007255566.1:331831-344686 GCF_000164805.1 Carlito syrichta
GTGAGACTCCAACTCAAAAAAAAAAAACAAAACGAAATGACCCTTTGTAGCTTCTTTTTTTTTTTTTAAAGAAGGAACTATCTACTTATTTAACATTTTTTTCTTCAAATTATATCATGTTTATGGTAAAAAGAAAAAAGCATAGAAGAACATACAGTGGAAAGTCTCTTCCCTCCAAATGTCCAATTCCAGTTCTGTTCTTCAGAGGTTGCCAGTTTTAGATCACTGTTTATGTTTCCTTTTAGAAATATCTAGGCATAATAAGAATTTACATATGTATTTAATATGGAATTTAATATGGGATCTGGATGTCATTTAAACTAATGGGATCCACTGGGCACGGTGGCTCACACCTGTGATCCCAGCACTTTGAAAGGCAGAGGTGGGAGAATTGCCTGAGCCCAGGGTTTGAGACCAGCCTGGAAAACTTGGCGAGGCCTTGTCTCTATAATAAATCAAAAAAGTAGCCGAGTGTGGTGATGGGTGTTTATGGTTCCAGCTACTTGGAAGGCTGAGGTGGAAGGATTGCCTGAGCCCAGCAGGTTGAGGCTGCAGTGGCTGCGAGTATGCACTCTGACTGGGTGACAGTTGAGACTCCAACTCAAACAAACAAACAAACCAACAAAACCCCCCCAAACTCTTCTGTTTCTTTTTGAAACCTGATCTTTTAGGATATCCTTATATATTAATATATTTAAGTTCTATTTCATTCTTTTCAATAGCTACATAGTATTCCATTGTATGCTTGGTCCACAGTGTAGTTAATCCCAGCTGATGGTCATTTAGGACATTTTTTTGGTATTTGCTATTATAAACAATGATACAATTAACATCTATATGCATAGATCTTATCAACTTATATGAGATAAACTATGTGATAAGTTTCTAAAGATAAAATTGTTGGTACAAAGGGTATGTGCACTTAAAATTTTGTCTTAAAAAAATTTTTTTTTGAAAATAGGGTCTTGCCATGTTGCCCAGGTTGGTCTTGAATTTCTGGCCTCAAGTGATCCTTTTGGGCTTAGCCACCTGAGTAGCTTAGATTACAGGTGCTTGCCACCTCGCCGTGTCACTTAAACTTTTGATAGATTGTATCAAGTCAGTGTTCTCCAGATAAACAGAACCAACAGGGTACACACACACACACACACACACACACACACACACACACACACACACACACACATAGATTTACTATAAGGGATTGATTCATGTGACTATGGAGGCTAAATCCTATGATCTGCTATCTCTAAGCTGGAGTTCCAGGAAAGTCAGTGATATAGTTCCAATCCAAGTCATAAGGTCCAAGAACTAGGCTCACTGATGTTTGAGGGCAGGAGAAGGTAGATGTCTCAGCTCAAGCAGAAAGTGGATTCATCCTTCTTCCAGCTTTTTGTTCTATTCAGGTTCTTGATGGATTGGATGATGCCCTCCCACATTGGTGAGGACAGATCTTCTTTCCTCAGTCTACAGATTCAAACACTTATCTTTTCTGGAAACTGCTCACAGACACACCCAGAAATAATCTTTTACCAGCTGTCTGGACATCCCTTAACTCAGTCAAGTTTACACATGACATTTTTTTTTTTGAGTCGGGGTCTTACTCTGTCACCCAGGCCGGAGTATAGGGTTTTAATTGCAGTTTATGGGCTACCTCGACATCCTGGTCTCAGGTGATCCTGCTGCCTCAGCTTCCCGAGTAGCTGGGATGACAAGTGCAAGCCACCATGCCCAGCTATTTAAAAAACAATTTTTTTTTTTTGTAGAGATGAGGTCTTGCTATGTTGCCTAGGCTGTTCTTAAACTCCTGACCTCAAGAAATCCACCTGCCTTGACTTCTCAAAGCACTGGAATTACAGACATGAGCCACCATACCCAGCCTTGACACATAAAATTAACCGTCATATAGATATTGCTAAATATCTACACATTAATGAGATGCCTGTTTTCTCCCCTCACACCATTATCAGGGAGTTTTTAAAACTGTATTATCTGATGGGTAAAAGTGATACCTTATTATTATTTTTAATTTTTTCTTTTAAGTTAGAGTCTCACTCTGTTGCCCAGGCTGGAGTGCAGTAGCACACTGACAGCCACCACAGCCTCCACCTTCTGGGCTCAGGTGATCCTTCCACCTCAGCTTTCCAAGTAGCAGAAACTACAGGCATGCACTACCATGCCTAGCTAATTTTTTTTTTTTTTTTTACTTTTTTTTTTTTGAGTTGGAATCTCACTCTGTTGCCCAGATGGGAGTCGGCCACTGCAGCCTCGATCTGCTGGGCTCCGGTGATCCTTCCGCCTCAGCCTTCCAAGTAGTTGGAACTACAGGTGCGCGCTACCACACCCGGCTAATTTTTGATTTATTGTAGAGATGAGGTCTCACCAAGTTGCCCAGGCAGATCTCGAACCCGTGGGCTCAGGCAGTCCACTCACCTCAGCCTACCAAGGCATAGGATTACAGGCTGAGCCACCGAGCCCAGCTTAATTTTTTGATTTATTGTAGAGATGAGGTCTCATCAAGTTGCCCAGGCTGGTCTCAAACCCCTGGGCTCAGGCAATCCTCTCACCTCAGGCTCCCAAAGTGCTGGGATTATAGGTGTTAGCCACCACACCTGGCTATTATTTTTAAATTTTTAATTGTGGTAAAGTGTGTAGCTTTTCCAGGTGTGGTGGCTCATGCCTGTAATTCCAGCATTCTGGGAGGCCACGGCAAGAGGACTGCCTGAACCCAGGTTCAAAAAAATTCTCGCCTCTACCACAAATTAAAAAAAAAAATTAGCCTGTTGTGGTGGCATACTCCCTGTGGTTGCAGCTACTCGGTAGGCTGAGGCAGGAGGATCGCCTGAGCCCAGCAGGTCAAGGCTGTGGTGGTCATGAGTGTGCCACTGCACTTTAGCCTGGGCAACAGAATGAAACTCCGAATTAAAAAAAAAAAATCGTAGCTTCTTTAGTCCACAGTCATGTATTGTTAGCAACTCTCTTGGTAGACTGGCCTTATCAAACAGAAAGGCATAAACAGTGCAATCATGGTAGATGTCTGGGTCCTTCTCTTGGAACCTGTTTTTCACAAGCACTCCTCTTGCAATCTGCCATCGTCTTGCTTTTCAGAACTTGTGCAATGGGAAATTCAGTCTGGTCCTTGAGATAATGCAGGCGGGGCGTGATCTGAGGACTGTAAATCACTATGAGGGCGCTCGATGCTGTTTTATCTTGACCCCAAGGTGTGGATTCCTAGCTGAGCTGGGGTTACTGGCTCTGAACGCCCACTGTGCTCGGTTTCCCTGGAGATCAGAGTGTCTTTCTCTGCTAGTGTCCTTTATCCTCACCTGGCTTATGAAGGAAGTAGAGGCCCCTCTGAGTCTGCCTTTGATGAATGGTAGACTGGAGCCTCAAAAGAGCAGGTGACCTGCTCAGTGACTTGGTGGTCAAGCTGGGATGAGAGCTGAGCTCCATGCGGTTAGTACTGGTGCCGGCTCACGCTGTCTGGACAGAGGAAGATCTGGGCCGGGGGATCAAGAGCCTGCTTCTCTGGGGGCATCTGTTTCCTGAACTTCCTGTAACTGCCTCATCGCCGCACCTGGGAAAGGAGCTTCTCTCATCTTTCAGCTCCCACTGGTGACTGAGATCCGAGCAACCCAAGGAGAGGAAAACCACCCTGTCCCTTCATTCTCGTTTCTCAGCTCCACCACCTTGAAAGCTGAGAGGGTTCCCTGGAGCTAGGGTTGGGGCTGTGGCTGGGACTTGCTCTCAGGCTGATCCTCCAGGAACATCCACTGTCTTTGTGACCTGGGACCCCAAGCAGGCTCTGAGAAGGGTTAAAGAGCAACCTTGGGAGAGAAGGAGCCTATCCAGCCAGGCGTTGGGAGGACTTGGGCACTGGCTTGTTCCCATTTCATTATTGTTCTCTCTCCACTGTCTAGCTGAGCTTTGTGTTCAGAGCCTTAGTTTTCCCATCTGTAAAATGGGCACTGCGTGAATTGTGCATTTCTGTAGGTTCCAGAGTCAGTGGGGCAGCTTTGAGCTGATAGTTATCAAGCTGGGTAAATTTTGCTGAGCTCTTCACCCTCTCTGAGCCTCTGTAAAATGGGGTTACAGCGGCCCCCCCCCAGAGGTGACTGCGAGGCTGGAATGAGGGCAGTGGTTAGCTCAGCACCAACTCATGATGACCTCGCAGACATGGTGCTGGCCCCTGCTCTCTCGCCTGGTAGCTCGTCCACATCTCCACTCTGACCACCAGCTGCTGAGTCAGTGGAGCTCTAGGGGGAAGCTGGGTTGTGTTTGGTGGGGGCAGAAGGGCTGGGCCTGCCTCACAGAGTGCTTCTCCTTTCTCTCGACTCACAGTCCTTCCCAGAGAGCCCGTGGCCCCCTCGCTGCCCACTCCAGAAGAGGACACAAGAGACCAAAGCAGGGGCACTGGGAAGCTGAATACTAAAGTAGAGGGCGCAATCATAATGGGTAAAGATGATAACAGCTCCCATAATGGTGTTGGAAAGTGTTTATGTTCATTGATAACCTTGTGACATTGGGGGGCAGCTACTCCATATTATAGGAAAGAAAACTGAGGCCTGGAGAGGTTAGGTAACTTGCTTAAGATCACAGGGTGCCAAGCTTGCGAGACTGACAGCTGAGGAAGCAAGAATGGAGAAGGCTCTAGAATGGCTCTCATCCACCTCCAGAGCTTATAGACTACAGTGAGAAGCCATCTGGGAACCTCCCTTTCCTTGTTCCAGGCCCTCACTCTGGGGACGAGGGGAGTGTTGCGTTCTTCTGGCTTCTCTGAGGTTCCTGGATCCCAGTGGAAGTCCAGGATGCTGAGAACTTGTGTCCCTTCCTACTGATACAGCCAAGCCATCACTGCTCCTTGGTCAGGTGTCTGAATCCCATGAGTGTCCTTGGTGGCTGCCAAGGACTAGAATCCCAGGTGGGAGAAGCCAGCCTTAGGGTGGCAGCAGCTGAGGCCTTGAAATGCACCGGCTGCCTCGTCCCCAGGCTACCCTGCTGCTCTTCACGTGTTTGGGCCTGGGCCTGAGTCCTTCCTGGCTCTGAGAATGCTTGGTCCAGGTGTTCATACTTGGGCATTTACCTGAGTGTCTCCATGGACTGTGGGGTCCTGAATAAGAGACTCTGCCAGCTCTGTCTCTCCCTAGAATATGTTTGATGGGTAACAGTCACACGTGGTCAGTGTGGGTGGTGGGGTGTGCCCAAGTGTGAAGTGACTGTCACCCCACCTCTCTCTCGCATGTGAGAGCACATCAAAGTACAGCCCAAAGATGGACTTTCCATCAGCTCCCTCTAACTGATAAAAGAGTAAGCGATTTGCAAAAGGAATTTTGTCATGAGCAACCTGTACGACACCCATCCCAGCAACTCCGGCTGAGGCTATGAGCTTGTCTGTCTCACTTTGGTGCTTTCTGTACCCATCATGGCAGTTGGCCTAGAACAGGCTTTGGTGTTGGGATGTCAGTGGAGCAAGCAGGCAGAATGGCCAGGAGGGTGATGGCTCTCACTTTCATTCGTCTACTCATCAAGCTCTTTTTCTTAGTTGGTACTTTCTCCATGGAGGGTGAGAGAAATCCAGCTCGTACTGGCTTTAGGAATAAAGGGACATGTTGCTGACTCTCCTGTAACCAAAGGTCAGTGGCTTCCAGCACAACTGGATCCAGGAGCTTAGATGATGCCTTAGACTGGATCTTACTCCTGCTTCCCTGTCTCTGTTAGTTCTTGCTCCTGCGAGAACTGTGGGGGTGGCTTCGTTTTCTTGCACTCTTCACAGTTCCGGGCTTTTGACCTGTGGGTTAGCAGAAGTGTCCCAGGATTAGGTCTTATTAGTCTGCTTAGGTCTCCTGAACCAACCGCTGCAGCCAGGAGAGTTGGCACCCTGGCTGGCCGGGCCTGGTCAGGGGCTCAGTCCTGACCATGGCAGCGAATTGAGTACAGAGGTGTTCTTCTCAGAGGGAGGCCACGTGGAGGCAGGATGGGCAGGATCTTAGGTATCCACAATACCTACTGAGCTTTCCTGGGGGTAGAGTGGGCGTGGTGGTTGTGAGAGGCACACATGGCTCTCTGGAGTGGACGTCCAGGGGGAAGCCAGCAGTCTGAAGCAACCGCAGAGAGTGAACCACAAGATCCTTCCTTTCTAGGGGCAGAGGTGGGGGGAGGGGAAAGCCTCTGACCTCCAGCTGGGGATCAGCTGCCTTGGAGGAAGGGAGCCAACCTCCAGCCTTGCACTGGGCCAGGCCCCTGAAGCTGCTCCCCCAGCCCACCCATGGGACCATTTGAGGCCCTTGTAGTGTCACCTGCTGCAGAGGAGTCAAGAAGATAGAAATTCCTGTGCCCTTTGTCCTGCAGCCTAGGATTGGCCCTTGGCATCTTAGCCTGGTATCTCTGACTCTCAGAGTAGCAGTAGACCCAGGAGAGAAAACTTCAGGGAGGGTTGACTAGAGAGAGAGGCTAATGGTGGCAGCTAGGGCAGTTTATTTTTCTCTCTTCACTGCTTGGGGATGGGGCAGGGGCCTGGCACCCGGTCTGTGCCTACTTACCTCAGTGTCTGCTATGGTGTGTATGCCACACTCCTCTAAGAGACTGTCACTAATGAGTGCCTGCTGTGTACCTGGTGCAGTCAGCACTGGTGAGTGCAGAGATGAGGACTAGCCCCATGGTTCAGCTGGAAAGACAAACATACTAGCACACAGATGCCACCTTCTTCCTGCCACTGCCCGCACGAAGCACAGCACTGCTCTGACCTTCACCTAGATACTCGGGGGGGCCTGACAAGTACAGATCTGTGTTTGTATATTGGTATGTATACATGCGAATGCACCTTATAGGTGTGTGTGCAGGCTGAGTGTGCTGATATGTACATGTGAGACGTGTGTACATCCGTGTGTGTGCATGTGTCTATGGGAAGTTGTAAGTATGTGAGAGGTGTGACAAGTATGCCTGTTAATGTCTATATGAACCTGCATTTGTGTAGGTGTCTAACGTGTGTGAACTGTGTATCCTCTGCATGTATATACCCATGCACATATGCCTGTGTGTGCATCCTGTGTGCCCCTGTGCCTGTGCCCATGTGTGTGCACATATACTTATGTTTGTGTCTGCTGGTGCAATTACACATGTGTGGCTAGTTTATCTGGCATGTGCTGAGCCACGCTGGAGCAGGCAGGAAAAGGTCTCTGTCTCAGGCAGCCCCAAGGAGTAGGTGCTCAGGGCCCCAGTGTTCAGGGCCCTTTGAGGCTTCCAACTGGGTCTTTCCCTCCCTCCTAGGCGTGGTCATGGGAATCCTGGGCTCCTTTGGGTTCCAGGAAGCCAGGGCTATGTGGGCCGAGCTGCCAACTGGGGCTGTGGAGCAATCTGCCAGCCGAGCCCCTTCCGGAGCTGTGGGTTCCTCTGGGTGTGGGGAAGCTGCCCTCCACAACCTCCCCTGTCTATCTTGGTGCCTCCCGGAGGGCAGGACACACCTCCTGGCCCTGCAGCCTCACCCACAGGAAGCTCAGGCTGGGGGCAGGCAAAGAGGGCGGTGCCGCGCTGAGCACGCCGCCCTGCGCCAGCACTGACCCTGCCGCACCAGGCCCTCTTGCTGACAGCCCCGGGGACATCGCTGGGACCCGGGGCTCTGCACCGCAACCATGTTTGGCCGGAAGCGCAGTGTCTCCTTTGGGGGCTTTGGATGGTGGGTGACAGGTGGGAGGGTGGTGGAACAGTGGGCGCAAACTTAGAAGTGAAGTCTTGTTGAGCGCATTGGCTGCTGAGAGCTGGGTCTGCAGACGCCTGGCCCTTAGAGATGCAGGATCCTGGTGGGGACATCAGAGACCGTAAGCTTTCCCCACTGTCTTGGGGAATGGTCTGCTAGGGAAGCCAGAAGGTCAGAGCTGGCTGCCTGTGGGCGGGCTGGAGCATGAGCATGTGTGACTGTAGTCGAGTGTGTATGTCTCTGTGTTGGTGGGTTCCTTTGCATGCATATGCATGTTTGTGAATGTGTACATGTGTGCATCTGAGACTGTGTGCAGGCGTGTGTGTGTGTGTGTGTGTGTGTGTGTGTGTGTGTGTGTGTGTGTGTGACTGCAACTGCCAGTCCATGTGACTATGTGTGAGGTGTGTGCCTGTGTGCATGACCATGTGTGCACTCTGTGTTTCTGAGCAGTCTGGTCTACACCTCTGGTCTTCTGTATCTGTATGTGCTCATGTCTATGCATGTGTGTTGTGCTCCTGTGCCTTTGTTGTGACATCATGGCATGGGGAGTCTGTGGCCTGCTAGACCTTGGGGCTGCCTGATCTCTGGCGGGAGAGATGTGAGAAGAGGGGACAGGCCTGCTTACAAATGTCTCCCTCCCCCAGCCAACCCACCCCTGCTCTGTCTGAGCCTGAACAGCTAGGTCTATACCCCAGCCTCCTGCCTGACCCTCTGGCCACCTTTTGCCTTTAAGCTTCTGTCTGGGACAAGGGAGATGCTCTTTCCTCCCCGGGGCCCAGAAAGTGGGGAGACTGAGGTCAAGGGTTTGTTTCTGGTTCCCCGCTGCTGGCAGCTTCTCCTCAGCTGGGGAACAGAGTCTGGTGGTTTTCATTATCGGTTTCCTTTCAGCTTCTGGGCCTGGGCCATTGTCACCCTGGGAGAAAGTACGGAGGAGGGTGGCTGGGGGTGTCCTGGTGTGGAGAATGGTGGGCTTGTGGGGGCAGCATAAAGGTTGAGGGAGAAAAGTGGGAGGTACAGGAGGGCAGGGAAGAGATGGACTTTTCTTCTCGGTTAAGTCCTCACTTACATACGTGTGCAGCTTTTTATTTCTCTTTCCCTGCTTTGAAAACACTTTGCCATTGTCCTCTGCAAGAAGGGATTATAGGCACTCCATGTGTGAAGTTGGGACCGTGTGGATGAGATAATGCGGGGTGGCACAGTGTAACCTTGTGCCTGCTCAAAGGCCTTTCCTGAAGCTTGGGCCAAGAGGCTGCTGTCCTGAGGGTGTGGGCTGTCTGGGAAGCAGCCGAGTGGTCTGCTTCCCAGTCTAGGAGGGGTGTGTGAGTCTGGGCTGGGACTCCTGCAGGGCAGAGCCCAGGCAATGAGACTGTGCCCTGCTGGTCTCACCTTTTTCTGGGAGGTGTGGAGCAGATAGAGGGACTGTCATCAGAAAGCTCCCTTTGCAAGATTGCAGGTGTCAGCCTCGTTTCATTCCCAATGAATCCCTGTGTTTTGAGACTCTCTGCCTCAGAGCCCTGAAGCAAAGCCAGACCTGAGGTTTGCACCTGGCCAGGTGAGAGGGAGGATAGATGAAGTGTGGAAAGATGAAGGGTGAGGGGAGGAGCCCTAGTAGTTCCAAGAGACCCCCCGGCTGCTGACTACAGTGCCCATCGGACTGTGGGCTCCAGGAAGGCAGGCCCTATATCCATCACCTTGGATGCTTGGCACACTACACATGCTCAGTGGCTGTATGTGGACTGGCGAGGTGAGGTGCTTTGCACACAGCAGGTGTTTGGTTAGGGCCCATTGAGTTTGTGGGATGTCAGGACTTAGTGTGGTGGGGACGGCAAGAAAGAGAGCTAGACTGGAGTTGGACATCATCTGGGGATGTGTGTCAGCTGGGAGGAGATATCACAGATTCCTGGAACCCTGGTCCCTCCAGACAGTGAACAGAGTCTCTGAGATGGAATTTTCTTTCTTTCCTTTTTTTTTTGAGTAGGTGTCTCACTCTGTCACCCAGGCTGGAGTGCAGTGGCTTGCTCATGGTCACTTCAGCCTCCATCTGCTGGGCTCAGGTGTTCCTTCCGCCATAGCTGTCCAAGTAGCTGGAACCACAGGCGTGTGCCACCACGCCCAGCTAATTTTTCTTGACTTATTGTAGAAATGAGATTTCACCAAGTTGTCCAGGCTGGTCTCGAACCCCTGGGCTCAGGCAATCCTCTTACCTCGGCCTCCTAAAGTGCTGGGATTACAGGTGTGAGCTACTGCACCTGGCTGGGATGGGATTTTCAAAGCACCATTGGATACAGGGTGGGTAACCACTGGCATCAGGGGGTAGAATAGGTGATGAGAGTGAGTGGGATGGGCAAGAAGAGGGAGGAGCACCCCTCGGACTTCAGCTTCCTGAAAGGGAAAAGCCTGGCCTCACAGCCACTCCCCCTCCTATCTCTGCCTTGCCAAAACTGCAAGCCCCGCCCTCCCAGCACCACACCCAGGCGTGGGAACCCTAATTTTTCTTGACTTATTGTAGAAATGAGATTTCACCAAGTTGTCCAGGCTGGTCTCGAACCCCTGGGCTCAGGCAATCCTCTTGCCTCGGCCTCCTAAAGTGCTGGGATTACAGGTGTGAGCTACTGCACCTGGTGGGCAGGCTGTTGGGTAGGTGTGGATGTGGGCTCGGGAACAGGGGCCACTATGACCCAAGATGCTGACGGGCTGTGTGGTGGTCAGGGCTGACCATGTAAAGGTCAGGAGTCCAGGTTCTAGAGCTGATTCCACCTTGACTATTGAGGAATTTGAATGGGACACTTCCTCTCTCTGGGTCTCAGTTTCTCCATGTGTCAGTGGGGGATTTCTGTCTAACCCACACACAGGGATATTGTAAGAATTAAAAGACATTCCTTAAGAAAATGTAAACTGGCTGGGCTCAGTGACTCAGCCTGTAATTCCAGCACTTTGGGATGCCGAGGTGAGTGGATTGCCTGAGCCTGCGGGTTCGAGACCCACCTGGACAATTTAGTGAGACCTCGTCTCTACAATAAATCAATCAATAAATAAAATTAGCCAGGCATGGTAGCGCATGCCTGTAGTTCCAGCTACTTGGAAGGCTGAGATGGAAGGATTGCTGGAGCCCAGCAGGTCGAGACTGTGGTGGCCAGAAGCATGCTACTACACTCCAGTCTGGGTGACAGAGTGAGACTCCAACTCAAAAAAAAAAAAAGAAAAAAGAAAATGCAAACTATAAGGGCTTATCATCAGGGTTACCATTAAGTAGCTCTGGCTTACAAATGTTAGAGCAGAACGTGGGGCTTGGACTCCTAGTCAGATTTGGGAGTATAATGCGTTGAACGGGGGAGCAGAAGGGCCGCCTTTGCATCCTGGGGGTGGGGCCCAGGGCAAGACCCTCAGGGACCAGCCCAAGGAGGTGGCCCAGGAGGGAGTGTGGGGAAGAAACTGGGAGGGATGTGTGTCAGGACCTGGGTGCAGCTTACTTTACTGTTGGGAACCGAGTTCAGGAGGTACTGGGGGCTCACTTGGAGTGAATGGATTCTGCACCAGCCAATGTCTCCAGGCTGACTTGGGGTGTCTGGCATAGCTCCATGTCTTCACCATGTGGCCCTAATACCACTCCTTTTCCCCTGTAGTCATGTGTATGGAAAGTCTGAGGCAGAACTGAACTGGCTAGACAAGAGTACTTGAAAGACCTTTTCAGGGTTTCAAACATCCTGGAGGCAGTGGTGATGTTAGTGACACCGATAGTGATGGTGACACTGATAATGATGGTCACACAGGTGGTGGTGACACTGATAGTGATTTTGACACTGGTGGTGACACTGAGAGTGATAGTAACATAGGTAGTGACACTGAGAGTGATGTGACACTGGTGGTGACACTGGTAGTGTTGGTGACATGATGTTGACACTAGCTATGATGGTGACACCATAATGATGTGCCAATTGTGGTGGCAGCATTGGTGCTGGTGGCACTGGTGGTGACCATGGTGGTCATGACTTCTAGATAAGAGGAGATACTGACAGGGTATACTACCTTGCCCACCTTTCTGTCTCTGGAAGGGGAGGAGGGGCCTCTTTTTTATCAACCATAAGGGCTGGCATATGCAGGGGGTAAAAATAGAAGCTCAGCAGCACTACCTCCTCTTCCAGTGAGGGCGAGCACAGGCTGGGGGTGGAGGAGCTGGCTGCGGGGACAGTCTGCAGCAAACGTGATCTTCCCTGCTCTGAGCCCCTGTGCCTGATGGAACCTACCTGCCAGTTCTCCCTGGAGCCTGCTGTGGGTTCCATCCCAGGAGTGGGTCTGCCTCCCTGGATGGACCTAGAGCAGAAGGGTCCCTGGTGCTGGGGGTGCTTGCATCCCCAAACAGAGGCCCAGGAAATGTCCACCTGCCATTGACCCATGAAACTGGGTTGAAGATTCCTCTTGGGTGGCAGCAGTAATTAAGGGGAGGCTGCATACAAAGTGTTTAAGATCCCCGAGTCTGGAGTCAGGTATCTGGGTTTAAACTGGGCTAACGACTTTACTTTCCTGAGCCCCAGTTTCCTCATCTGTAAAATGGGGAGAATAATAGTACCTATCTCACAGGGTTCTGTGTGGTCCCAGACCTCCAAGAATTCACAGTCCTCCCTTCCTCTGCTGGGGGAGGATGTGCTCCGGCAGCAGTGGTCCCCTGCAGAGCCCTGCCACTCCGATAGACCCTCCCTGGCAGATGCCCTGTGGGAGTCTTCGACCTCGGCACTGACAGAACTCCTTGTTTTTCTGTTGGCAGGATCGACAAGACCATGCTGGCGGGTCTGAAGGTCAAGTAAGTAGTCACTTCCTGTTCTGTAGAGCTCCAAGATGATGGCGAACTGGAGCTCCTCTGGGGCCCTTGTTCCTTCATGTTGTGGGAAACACAAGACAGGCTGTTGCCTTTGTTGGATTCCTGTCTGAGTCTGTGGGGCTTCTGGACTGGAGGAGGCTGGACTAGGCCCTTGATTCCTGGGGTGTCTGGGGAAGGGCAGAGGTGGGAATGAAAGCAGCAGGGACCAGAATGAGGGTAGTGTGCAGAAGGTATGGCTTTCAGGCCACAAACTTAGGAGTGTGAGAAGGAATTCTATTTTATTATATTTCCTTCCTTCCTTCCTTCCTTCCTTCCTTCCTTCCTTCCTTCCTTCCTTCTTCCTCCC